>NW_025725383.1:300000-567101 GCF_021461395.2 Schistocerca americana | reverse complement strand
TAAACCTCACGTTAAGCATCGGAATCTTAAACTGCACTCACAGGAAGGGTTCAAATCATAGAAAGTTAGAGTATCAGTCCTCTTGTACCTAAGTCGGCATTGTGCCTTTTGTATTAAATTCGGATGCAATTTCTGTGTTTCATCGTCAATAAGATGGTCCAAGTGATACAGTAATCCTGAAGTGAAGCATCTGAAACTAAAACTGGACTCACAGCAGAGTTTCAAATCACAGAAAGTTAGAGTATCAGTCCCCTTGTACTTAAGTCGGCATTGTGCCTTTTGTATTAAATTTGGATGCAATTTCTGTGTTTCATCGTCAATAAGAAGGTCCAATTGATACAGTAAACCTGAAGTGAAGCATCGGAAACTTAAACTGGACTCACAGCAGAGGTTCAAATCATAGGAAATTAGAGTTTCAGTCCTCTTGTACTTATGTCGGCATTGTGCCTTTTGTATTAAATTCGGATGCAATTTCTGTGTTTCATCGTCAATGAGAAGGTCCAAGGGATAGAGTAAACCTGAAGTGAAGCATCGGAAACTAAAGCAGGACTCACAGCAGAGGTTCAAATCATAGAAAGTTAGAGTTTCAGTCCTCTTGTACTTATGTCGGCATTGTGCCTTTTGTATTAAATTCGGATGCAATTTCTGTGTTTCATCGTCAATAAGAAGGTCCAAGGGATACAGTAAACCTGAAGTTAAGCATCGGAATCTAAAACTGGACTCACAGGAGGGGTTCAAATCATAGAAAGTTAGAGAATAAGTCCTCTTGTACTTAAGTCGGCATTGTGCCTTTTTTATTAAATTCGGATGCAATTTCTGTGTTTCATCGTCAATAAGAAGGTCCAAGGGATACAGTAAACTTGAAGTGAAGCATCGGAAACGAAAACTGGACTCACAGCAGAGGTTCAAATCATAGAAAGTTAGAGTTTCAGTCCTCTTGTACTTAAGTCGGCATTGTGCCTTTTGTATTAAATTCGCATGCAATTTCTGTGTTTCATCGTCAATAAGAATGTCCAAGGGATACATAAAACCTGAAGTGAAGCTTCGGAAACTAAAACTGGACTCACAGGAGGGGTTCCAATCATAGAAAGTTAGAGTATCAGTCCTCTTGTACCTAAGTTGGCATTGTGCCTTTTTTATTATATTCGGATGCAATTTCTGCGTTTCATCGTCAATAAGAGTGTCCAAGGGATACAGTAAACCTGAAGTAAAGCATCAGAATCTAAAACTGGACTCACAGGAGAGGTTCAAATCATAGAAAGTTAGAGTATCTGTCGCCTTGTACTTAAGTCGGCATTGTGCCTTTTTATTAAATTCGGATGCAATTTCTGTGTTTCATAGTCAATAAGAAGGTCCAAGGGATACAGTAAACCTGAAGTTAAGCATGGGAATCTAGTACTGGACTCTCAGGAGGGGTTCAAAAACATAGAAATTTAGAGTATCAGTCGCCTTGTACTTAAGTCGGCATTGTGCCTTTTGTATTAAATTCGGATGAAATTTCTGTGTTTCATCGTCAATAAGAAGGTCCAAGGGATACAGTAAACGTGAAGTGAAGCATCGGAAACTTAAACTGGACTCACAGCAGAAGTTCAAATCATAGAAAGTTAGAGTTTCAGTCCTCTTGTACTTAAGTCGCCATTGTGCCTTTTGTATTAAATTCGGATGCAATTTCTGAGTTTCATCGTCAATAAGAAGGTCCAAGGGATACAGTAAACCAGAAGTTGAGCATCGGAATCTAAAACTGGACTCACAGGAGGGGTTCAAATCATAAAAAGTTAGAGTATCAATCCTCTTGTACTTAAGTCGGCATTGTGCCTTTTTTATTAAATTCGGATTCAATTTCTGTGTTTCATCGTCAATAAGAAGGTCCAAGGGATACAGTAAACCTGAAGTGAAACATCGGAAACTTAAACTATACTCACAGGAGGGGTTCAAATCATAGAATGTTAGAGTTTCAGTCCTCTTGTACTTAAGTCGGCATTGTGCCTTTTTTATTAAATTCGGATGCAATTTCTGTGTTTCATCGTCAATAAGAAGGTCCAAGGGATACAGTAAACCTGAAGTGAAGCATCGGAAACTTAAACTGGACTCACAGGAAGGGTTCAAATCATAGAAAGTTAGAGTATCAGTCCAGTTGTACTTAAGTCAGCATTGTGCCTTTTTTATTAAATTCGGATGCAATTTCTGTGTTTCATCGTCAATAAGAAGGTCCAAGGGATACAGTAAACCTGAAGTGAAGCATCGGAAACTAAAACTGGACTCACAGGAAGGGTTCAAATCATAGAAAGTAAGAGTATCAGTCCTCTTGTACTTAAGTCGGCATTGTGCCTTTTGTATTAAATTCGGATGCAATTTCTGTGTTTCATCGTCAATAAGAAGGTCAAAGGGATACAGTAAACCTCACGTTAAGCATCGGAATCTTAAACTGCACTCACAGGAAGGGTTCAAATCATAGAAAGTTAGAGTATCAGTCCTCTTGTACCTAAGTCGGCATTGTGCCTTTTGTATTAAATTCGGATGCAATTTCTGTGTTTCATCGTCAATAAGATGGTCCAAGTGATACAGTAATCCTGAAGTGAAGCATCTGAAACTAAAACTGGACTCACAGCAGAGTTTCAAATCACAGAAAGTTAGAGTATCAGTCCCCTTGTACTTAAGTCAGCATTGTGCCTTTTTTATTAAATTCGGATGCAATTTCTGTGTTTCATCGTCAATAAGAAGGTCCAAGGGATACAGTAAACCTGAAGTGAAGCATCGGAAACTAAAACTGGACTCACAGGAAGGGTTCAAATCATAGAAAGTAAGAGTATCAGTCCTCTTGTACTTAAGTCGGCATTGTGCCTTTTGTATTAAATTCGGATGCAATTTCTGAGTTTCATCGTCAATAAGAAGGTCAAAGGGATACAGTAAACCTCACGTTAAGCATCGGAATCTTAAACTGCACTCACAGGAAGGGTTCAAATCATAGAAAGTTAGAGTATCAGTCCTCTTGTACCTAAGTCGGCATTGTGCCTTTTGTATTAAATTCGGATGCAATTTCTGTGTTTCATCGTCAATAAGATGGTCCAAGTGATACAGTAATCCTGAAGTGAAGCATCTGAAACTAAAACTGGACTCACAGCAGAGTTTCAAATCACAGAAAGTTAGAGTATCAGTCCCCTTGTACTTAAGTCGGCATTGTGCCTTTTGTATTAAATTTGGATGCAATTTCTGTGTTTCATCGTCAATAAGAAGGTCCAATTGATACAGTAAACCTGAAGTGAAGCATCGGAAACTTAAACTGGACTCACAGCAGAGGTTCAAATCATAGAAAGTTAGAGTTTCAGTCCTCTTGTACTTAAGTCGGCATTGTGCCTTTTGTATTAACTTCGCATGCAATTTCTGTGTTTCATCGTCAATAAGAATGTCCAAGGGATACATAAAACCTGAAGTGAAGCTTCGGAAACTAAAACTGGACTCACAGGAGGGGTTCCAATCATAGAAAGTTAGAGTATCAGTCCTCTTGTACCTAAGTTGGCATTGTGCCTTTTTTATTATATTCGGATGCAATTTCTGCGTTTCATCGTCAATAAGAGTGTCCAAGGGATACAGTAAACCTGAAGTAAAGCATCAGAATCTAAAACTGGACTCACAGGAGAGGTTCAAATCATAGAAAGTTAGAGTATCTGTCGCCTTGTAATTAAGTCCTCATTGTGCCTTTTTATTAAATTCGGATGCAATTTCTGTGTTTCATAGTCAATAAGAAGGTCCAAGGGATACAGTAAACCTGAAGTTAAGCATGGGAATCTAGTACTGGACTCTCAGGAGGGGTTCAAAAACATAGAAATTTAGAGTATCAGTCGCCTTGTACTTAAGTCGGCATTGTGCCTTTTGTATTAAATTCGGATGAAATTTCTGTGTTTCATCGTCAATAAGAAGGTCCAAGGGATACAGTAAACGTGAAGTGAAGCATCGGAAACTTAAACTGGACTCACAGCAGAAGTTCAAATCATAGAAAGTTAGAGTTTCAGTCCTCTTGTACTTAAGTCGCCATTGTGCCTTTTGTATTAAATTCGGATGCAATTTCTGAGTTTCATCGTCAATAAGAAGGTCCAAGGGATACAGTAAACCAGAAGTTGAGCATCGGAATCTAAAACTGGACTCACAGGAGGGGTTCAAATCATAGAAAGTAAGAGTATCAGTCCTCTTGTACTTAAGTCGGCATTGTGCCTTTTGTATTAAATTCGGATGCAATTTCTGTGTTTCATCGTCAATAAGAAGGTCAAAGGGATACAGTAAACCTCACGTTAAGCATCGGAATCTTAAACTGCACTCACAGGAAGGGTTCAAATCATAGAAAGTTAGAGTATCAGTCCTCTTGTACCTAAGTCGGCATTGTGCCTTTTGTATTAAATTCGGATGCAATTTCTGTGTTTCATCGTCAATAAGATGGTCCAAGTGATACAGTAATCCTGAAGTGAAGCATCTGAAACTAAAACTGGACTCACAGCAGAGTTTCAAATCACAGAAAGTTAGAGTATCAGTCCCCTTGTACTTAAGTCAGCATTGTGCCTTTTTTATTAAATTCGGATGCAATTTCTGTGTTTCATCGTCAATAAGAAGGTCCAAGGGATACAGTAAACCTGAAGTGAAGCATCGGAAACTAAAACTGGACTCACAGGAAGGGTTCAAATCATAGAAAGTAAGAGTATCAGTCCTCTTGTACTTAAGTCGGCATTGTGCCTTTTGTATTAAATTCGGATGCAATTTCTGAGTTTCATCGTCAATAAGAAGGTCAAAGGGATACAGTAAACCTCACGTTAAGCATCGGAATCTTAAACTGCACTCACAGGAAGGGTTCAAATCATAGAAAGTTAGAGTATCAGTCCTCTTGTACCTAAGTCGGCATTGTGCCTTTTGTATTAAATTCGGATGCAATTTCTGTGTTTCATCGTCAATAAGATGGTCCAAGTGATACAGTAATCCTGAAGTGAAGCATCTGAAACTAAAACTGGACTCACAGCAGAGTTTCAAATCACAGAAAGTTAGAGTATCAGTCCCCTTGTACTTAAGTCGGCATTGTGCCTTTTGTATTAAATTTGGATGCAATTTCTGTGTTTCATCGTCAATAAGAAGGTCCAATTGATACAGTAAACCTGAAGTGAAGCATCGGAAACTTAAACTGGACTCACAGCAGAGGTTCAAATCATAGAAAGTTAGAGTTTCAGTCCTCTTGTACTTAAGTCGGCATTGTGCCTTTTGTATTAACTTCGCATGCAATTTCTGTGTTTCATCGTCAATAAGAATGTCCAAGGGATACATAAAACCTGAAGTGAAGCTTCGGAAACTAAAACTGGACTCACAGGAGGGGTTCCAATCATAGAAAGTTAGAGTATCAGTCCTCTTGTACCTAAGTTGGCATTGTGCCTTTTTTATTATATTCGGATGCAATTTCTGCGTTTCATCGTCAATAAGAGTGTCCAAGGGATACAGTAAACCTGAAGTAAAGCATCAGAATCTAAAACTGGACTCACAGGAGAGGTTCAAATCATAGAAAGTTAGAGTATCTGTCGCCTTGTAATTAAGTCCTCATTGTGCCTTTTTATTAAATTCGGATGCAATTTCTGTGTTTCATAGTCAATAAGAAGGTCCAAGGGATACAGTAAACCTGAAGTTAAGCATGGGAATCTAGTACTGGACTCTCAGGAGGGGTTCAAAAACATAGAAATTTAGAGTATCAGTCGCCTTGTACTTAAGTCGGCATTGTGCCTTTTGTATTAAATTCGGATGAAATTTCTGTGTTTCATCGTCAATAAGAAGGTCCAAGGGATACAGTAAACGTGAAGTGAAGCATCGGAAACTTAAACTGGACTCACAGCAGAAGTTCAAATCATAGAAAGTTAGAGTTTCAGTCCTCTTGTACTTAAGTCGCCATTGTGCCTTTTGTATTAAATTCGGATGCAATTTCTGAGTTTCATCGTCAATAAGAAGGTCCAAGGGATACAGTAAACCAGAAGTTGAGCATCGGAATCTAAAACTGGACTCACAGGAGGGGTTCAAATCATAAAAAGTTAGAGTATCAATCCTCTTGTACTTAAGTCGGCATTGTGCCTTTTTTATTAAATTCGGATTCAATTTCTGTGTTTCATCGTCAATAAGAAGGTCCAAGGGATACAGTAAACCTGAAGTGAAACATCGGAAACTTAAACTATACTCACAGGAGGGGTTCAAATCATAGAATGTTAGAGTTTCAGTCCTCTTGTACTTAAGTCGGCATTGTGCCTTTTTTATTAAATTCGGATGCAATTTCTGTGTTTCATCGTCAATAAGAAGGTCCAAGGGATACAGTAAACCTGAAGTGAAGCATCGGAAACTTAAACTGGACTCACAGGAAGGGTTCAAATCATAGAAAGTTAGAGTATCAGTCCAGTTGTACTTAAGTCAGCATTGTGCCTTTTTTATTAAATTCGGATGCAATTTCTGTGTTTCATCGTCAATAAGAAGGTCCAAGGGATACAGTAAACCTGAAGTGAAGCATCGGAAACTAAAACTGGACTCACAGGAAGGGTTCAAATCATAGAAAGTAAGAGTATCAGTCCTCTTGTACTTAAGTCGGCATTGTGCCTTTTGTATTAAATTCGGATGCAATTTCTGTGTTTCATCGTCAATAAGAAGGTCAAAGGGATACAGTAAACCTCACGTTAAGCATCGGAATCTTAAACTGCACTCACAGGAAGGGTTCAAATCATAGAAAGTTAGAGTATCAGTCCTCTTGTACCTAAGTCGGCATTGTGCCTTTTGTATTAAATTCGGATGCAATTTCTGTGTTTCATCGTCAATAAGATGGTCCAAGTGATACAGTAATCCTGAAGTGAAGCATCTGAAACTAAAACTGGACTCACAGCAGAGTTTCAAATCACAGAAAGTTAGAGTATCAGTCCCCTTGTACTTAAGTCAGCATTGTGCCTTTTTTATTAAATTCGGATGCAATTTCTGTGTTTCATCGTCAATAAGAAGGTCCAAGGGATACAGTAAACCTGAAGTGAAGCATCGGAAACTAAAACTGGACTCACAGGAAGGGTTCAAATCATAGAAAGTAAGAGTATCAGTCCTCTTGTACTTAAGTCGGCATTGTGCCTTTTGTATTAAATTCGGATGCAATTTCTGTGTTTCATCGTCAATAAGAAGGTCAAAGGGATACAGTAAACCTCACGTTAAGCATCGGAATCTTAAACTGCACTCACAGGAAGGGTTCAAATCATAGAAAGTTAGAGTATCAGTCCTCTTGTACCTAAGTCGGCATTGTGCCTTTTGTATTAAATTCGGATGCAATTTCTGTGTTTCATCGTCAATAAGATGGTCCAAGTGATACAGTAATCCTGAAGTGAAGCATCTGAAACTAAAACTGGACTCACAGCAGAGTTTCAAATCACAGAAAGTTAGAGTATCAGTCCCCTTGTACTTAAGTCGGCATTGTGCCTTTTGTATTAAATTTGGATGCAATTTCTGTGTTTCATCGTCAATAAGAAGGTCCAATTGATACAGTAAACCTGAAGTGAAGCATCGGAAACTTAAACTGGACTCACAGCAGAGGTTCAAATCATAGGAAATTAGAGTTTCAGTCCTCTTGTACTTATGTCGGCATTGTGCCTTTTGTATTAAATTCGGATTCAATTTCTGTGTTTCATCGTCAATGAGAAGGTCCAAGGGATAGAGTAAACCTGAAGTGAAGCATCGGAAACTAAAGCAGGACTCACAGCAGAGGTTCAAATCATAGAAAGTTAGAGTTTCAGTCCTCTTGTACTTATGTCGGCATTGTGCCTTTTGTATTAAATTCGGATGCAATTTCTGTGTTTCATCGTCAATAAGAAGGTCCAAGGGATACAGTAAACCTGAAGTTAAGCATCGGAATCTAAAACTGGACTCACAGGAGGGGTTCAAATCATAGAAAGTTAGAGAATAAGTCCTCTTGTACTTAAGTCGGCATTGTGCCTTTTTTATTAAATTCGGATGCAATTTCTGTGTTTCATCGTCAATAAGAAGGTCCAAGGGATACAGTAAACTTGAAGTGAAGCATCGGAAACGAAAACTGGACTCACAGCAGAGGTTCAAATCATAGAAAGTTAGAGTTTCAGTCCTCTTGTACTTAAGTCGGCATTGTGCCTTTTGTATTAAATTCGCATGCAATTTCTGTGTTTCATCGTCAATAAGAATGTCCAAGGGATACATAAAACCTGAAGTGAAGCTTCGGAAACTAAAACTGGACTCACAGGAGGGGTTCCAATCATAGAAAGTTAGAGTATCAGTCCTCTTGCACCTAAGTTGGCATTGTGCCTTTTTTATTATATTCGGATGCAATTTCTGCGTTTCATCGTCAATAAGAGTGTCCAAGGGATACAGTAAACCTGAAGTAAAGCATCAGAATCTAAAACTGGACTCACAGGAGAGGTTCAAATCATAGAAAGTTAGAGTATCTGTCGCCTTGTACTTAAGTCGGCATTGTGCCTTTTTATTAAATTCGGATGCAATTTCTGTGTTTCATAGTCAATAAGAAGGTCCAAGGGATACAGTAAACCTGAAGTTAAGCATGGGAATCTAGTACTGGACTCTCAGGAGGGGTTCAAAAACATAGAAATTTAGAGTATCAGTCGCCTTGTACTTAAGTCGGCATTGTGCCTTTTGTATTAAATTCGGATGAAATTTCTGTGTTTCATCGTCAATAAGAAGGTCCAAGGGATACAGTAAACGTGAAGTGAAGCATCGGAAACTTAAACTGGACTCACAGCAGAAGTTCAAATCATAGAAAGTTAGAGTTTCAGTCCTCTTGTACTTATGTCGGCATTGTGCCTTTTCTATGAAATTCAGATGCAATTTATGTGTTTCATCGTCGATAAGAAGGTCCAAGGGATACAGTAAACCTGAAGTTAAGCATTGGAAAACTAAAACTGGACTCACAGCAGAGGCTCAAATCATAGAAAGTTAGAGTTTAAGTCCTCTTGTACGTAAGTCGGCATTGTGCCTTTTGTATTAAATTCGGATGCAATTTCTGTGTTAAATCGTCAATAAGAAGGTCCAATGGATACAGTAAACCTGAAGTGAAGCATCGGAAACTAAAACTGGACTCACAGCAGAGGTTCAAATCATAGAAAGTTAGAGTTTCAGTCCTCTCGTACTTAATTTGGCATTGTGCCTTTCGTATTAAATTCGGATGCAATTTCTGTGTTTCATCGTCAATAAGAAAGTCCAAGGGATACAGTAAATCAGAAGTTAAGCATCGGAATCTAAAACTGGACTCTCAGGAGGGGTTCAAATCATAGAAAGTTAGAGTATCAGTCCTCTTGTACCTAAGTCGGCATTGTGCCTTTTTTATTAAATTCGGATGCAATTTCTGTGTTTCATCGTCAATAAGAAGGTCCAAGGGATACAGTAAACCTGAAGTGAAGCATCGGAAACTTAAACTGGACTCACAGGAAGGGTTCAAATCATAGAAAGTTAGAGTATCAGTCCTCTTGTACTTAAGTCAGCATTGTGCCTTTTTTATTAAATTCGGATGCAATTTCTGTGTTTCATCGTCAATAAGAAGGTCCAAGGGATACAGTAAACCTGAAGTGAAGCATCGGAAACTAAAACTGGACTCACAGGAAGGGTTCAAATCATAGAAAGTAAGAGTATCAGTCCTCTTGTACTTAAGTCGGCATTGTGCCTTTTGTATTAAATTTGGATGCAATTTCTGTGTTTCATCGTCAATAAGAAGGTCAAAGGGATACAGTAAACCTGACGTTAAGCATCGGAATCTTAAACTGCACTCACAGGAAGGGTTCAAATCATAGAAAGTTAGAGTATCAGTCCTCTTGTACTTAAGTCGGCATTGTGCCTTTTTTATTAAATTCGGATGCAATTTCTGTGTTTCATCGTCAATAAGAAGGTCCAAGTGATACAGTACACCTGAAGTGAAGCATCTGAAACTAAAACTGGACTCACAGCAGAGGTTCAAATCACAGAAAGTTAGAGTATCAGTCCCCTTTTACTTAAGTCGGCATTGTGCCTTTTGTATTATATTTGGATGCAATATCTGTGTTTCATCGTCAATAAGAAGGTCCAATTGATACAGTAAACCTGAAGCGAAGCATCGGAAACTTAAACTGGACTCACAGGAGAGGTTCAAATCATAGAAAGTTAGAGTATCAGTCCTCTTGTACTTAAGTCGCCATTGTGCCTTTTGTATTAAATTCGGATGCAATTTCTGAGTTTCATCGTCAATAAGAAGGTCCAAGGGATACAGTAAACCAGAAGTTGAGCATCGGAATCTAAAACTGGACTCACAGGAGGGGTTCAAATCATAGAAAGTTAGAGTATCAATCCTCTTGTACTTAAGTCGGCATTGTGCCTTTTTTATTAAATTCGGATTCAATTTCTGTGTTTCATCGTCAATAAGAAGGTCCAAGGGATACAGTAAACCTGAAGTGAAACATCGGAAACTTAAACTATACTCACAGGAGGGGTTCAAATCATAGAATGTTAGAGTTTCAGTCCTCTTGTACTTAAGTCGGCATTGTGCCTTTTTTATTAAATTCGGACGCAATTTCTGTGTTTCATCGTCAATAAGAAGGTCCAAGGGATACAGTAAACCTGAAGTGAAGCATCGGAAACTAGAACTGGACTCACAGCAGAGGTTCAAATCATAGAAAGTTAGAGATTCAGTCCTGTTGTACTTAAGTCGGCATTGTGCCTTTTGTATTAAATTCGGATGCAATTTCTGTGTTTCATCGACAATAAAAAGGTCCAAGGGATACAGTAAACCTGAAGTGAAGCATCGGAAACTAAAACTGGACTCACAACACAGGTTCAAATCATAGAAAGTTAGAGTATCAGTCCTATTGTATTTAAGTCGGCATTGTGCCTTTCGTATTAAATTCGGATGCAATATCTGTCTTTCATCGTCAATAAGAAGGTTCATGGGATACAGTAAACCTAAAGTTAAGCATCGGAATCTAAAACTGGACTCGCAGGAGGGGTTCAAATCATAGGAAGTTAGTGTTTCAGTCCTCTTGTACTTAAGTCGGCATTGTGACTTTTGTATTAAATTCGGATGCAATTTCTGTGTTTCATCGTCAATAAGAGGGTCCAAGGGATACAGTAAACCCGAAGTGAAGCATCGGAATCTAAAACAGGACTCACAGGAGGGGTTCAAATCATAGAAAGTTAGAGTATCAGTCCTCTTGTACTTAAGTCGGCATTGTGCCTTTTTTATTAAATTCGGAAGCAATTTCTGTGTTTCATCGTCAATAAGAAGGTCCAAGTGATACAGTACACCTGAAGTGAAGCATCTGAAACTAAAACTGGACTCACAGCAGAGGTTCAAATCACAGAAAGTTAGAGTATCAGTCCCCTTGTACTTAAGTCGGCATTGTGCCTTTTGTATTAAATTTGGATGCAATTTCTGTGTTTCATCGTCAATAAGAAGGTCCAATTGATACAGTAAACCTGAAGCGAAGCATCGGAAACTTAAACTGGACTCACAGGAGAGGTTCAAATCATAGAAAGTTAGAGTATCAGTCCTCTTGTACTTAAGTGGCCATTGTGCCTTTTGTATTAAATTCGGATGCAATTTCTGAGTTTCATCGTCAATATGAAGGTCCAAGAGATACAGTAAACCAGAAGTTGAGCATCGGAATCTAAAACTGGACTCACAGGAGGGGTTCAAATCATAGAAAGTTAGAGTATCAATCCTCTTGTACTTAAGTCGGCATTGTGCATTTTTTATTAAATTCGGATGCAATTTCTGTGTGTCATCGTCAATAAGAAGGTCCAAGGGATACAGTAAACCTGAAGTGAAACATCGGAAACTTAAACTATACTCACAGGAGGGGTTCAAATCATAGAAAGTTAGAGTTTCAGTCCTCTTGTACTTAAGTCGGCATTGTGCCTTTTTTATTAAATTCGGACGCAATTTCTGTGTTTCATCGTCAATAAGAAGGTCCAAGGGATACAGTAAACCTGAAGTGAAGCATCGGAAACTAAAACTGGACTCACAGCAGAGGTTCAAATCATAGAAATTTAGAGATTCAGTCCTGTTGTACTTAAGTCGGCATTGTGCCTTTTGTATTAAATTCGGATGCAATTTCTGTGTTTCATCGTCAATAAAAAGGTCCAAGGGATACAGTAAACCTGAAGTGAAGCATCGGAAACTAAAACTGGACTCACAACACAGGTTCAAATCATAGAAAGTTAGAGTATCAGTCCTATTGTACTTAAGTCGGCATTGTGCCTTTCGTATTAAATTCGGATGCAATTTCTGTCTTTCATCGTCAATAAGAAGGTTCATGGGATACAGTAAACCTGAAGTTAAGCATCGGAATCTAAAACTGGACTCGCAGGAGGGGTTCAAGTCATAAAAAGTTAGAGTTTCAGTCCTCTTGTACTTAAGTCGGCATTGTGACTTTTGTATTAAATTCGGATGCAATTTCTGTGTTTCATCGTCAATAAGAGGGTCCAAGGGATACAGTAAACCCGAAGTGAAGCATCGGAATCTAAAACAGGACTCACAGGAGGGGTTCAAATCATAGAATGTTAGAGGATCAGTCCTCTTGTACTTAAGTCGGCATTGTGACTTTCGTATTAAATTCGGATGCAATTTCTGTGTTTCATCGTCAATAAGAAGGTCCAAGGGATACAGTAAATCAGAAGTTAAGCATCGGAATCTAAAACTGGACTCTCAGGAGGGGTTCAAATCATAGAAATTTAGAGTATCAGTCCTCTTGTACTTAAGTCGGCATTGTGCCTTTTTTACTAAATTCGGATGTAATTTCTGTGTTTCATCGTCAATAAGACGGTCCAAGGGATACAGGAAACCTGACGTGAAGCATCGGAAACTTAAACTGGACTCACAGGAAGGGTTCAAATCATAGAAAGTTAGAGTTTCAGTCCTCTTGTACTTAAGTCGGCATTGTGCCTTTTTTATTAATTTCAGATGAAATTTCTGTGTTTCATCGTCAATAAGAAGGTCCAAGGGATACAGTAAACCTGAAGTGAAGCATCGGAAACTAAAACTGGACTCACAGGAGGGGTTCAAATCATAGAAAATAAGAGTATCAGTCCTCTTGTACTTAAGTCGGCATTGTGCCTTTTGTATTAAATTCGGATGCAATTTCTGTCTTTCATCGTCAATAAGAAGGTCCAAGGGATACAGTGAACCTGACGTTAAGCATCGGAATCTAAAACTGCACTCACAGGAAGGGTTCAAATCATAGAAAGTTAGAGTATCAGTCCTCTTGTACTTAAGTAGGCATTGTGCGTTTTTTATTAAATTCGGATGCAATTTCTGTGTTTCATCGTCAATAAGAAGGTCCAAGTGATACAGTAAACCTGAAGTGAAGCCTCTAAAACTAAAACTGGACTCACAGCAGAGGTTCAAATCACAGAAAGTTAGAGTATCAGTCACCTTGTACTTAAGTCGTCATTGTGCCTTTTGTATTACATTTGGATGCAATTTCTGTGTTTCATCGTCAATAAGAAGGTCCAATTGATACAGTAAACCTGAAGTGAAGCATCGGAAACTTAAACTGGACCCACAGCAGAGGTTCAAATCATAGAAAGTTAGAGTTTCAGTCCTCTTGTACTTAAATCGGCATTGTGCCTTTTGTATTAAATTCGGATGCAATTTCTGTGTTTCATCGTCAATGAGAAGGTCCAAGGGATACAGTAAACCTGAAGTGAAGCATCGGAAACTAAAGCAGGACTCACAGCAGAGGTTCAAATCATAGAAAGTTAGAGTTTCAGTCCTCTTGTACTTAAGTCGGCATTGTGCCTTTTGTATTAAATTCGGATGCAATTTCTGTGTTTCATAGTCAATAAGAAGGTCCAAGGGATACAGTAAACCTGAAGTGAAGCATCGGAAACTAAAACTTTACTCACAGGACAGGATCAAATCATAGAAAGTTAGAGTATCAGTCTTCATGTACTTAAGTTGCCATTGTGCCTTTTGTATTAAATTCGGATGCAATTTCTGTGTTTCATCGGCAATAAGAAGGTCCAAGGGATACAGTAAACCTGAAGTGAAGCATCAGAATCTAAAACTGGACTCACAGGAGAGGTTCAAATCATAGAAAGTTAGAGTATCTGTCGCCTTGTACTTAAGTCGGCATTGTGCCTTTTTATTAAATTCGGATGCAATTTCTGTGTTTCATAGTCAATAAGAAGGTCCAAGGGATACAGTAAACCTGAAGTTAAGCATCGGAATCTAGTACTGGACTCACAGGAGGGGTTCAAAAACGTAGCATGTTAGAGTATCGGTCCTCTTGTACTTAAGTCGGCATTGTGCCTCTTCATTAAATTCGGATGCAATTTCTGTGTTTCATCGTCAATAAGAAGGTCCAAGGGATACAGTAAACCTGAAGTTAAGCATTGGAAAACTAAAACTGGACTCACAGCAGAGGCTCAAATCATAGAAAGTTAGAGTTTCAGTCCTCTTGTACGTAATTCGGCATTGTGCCTTTTGTATTAAATTCAGATGCAATTTCTGTGTTTCATCGTCAATAAGAAGGTCCAAGGGATACAGTAAACCTGAAGTGAAGCGTCGGAAACTAAAACTGGACTCACAACAGAGGTTCAAATCATTGAAAGTTAAGGTTTCAGTCCTCTTGAACTTAATTCGGCATTGTGCCTTTTGTATTAAATTCGGATGCAATTTCTGTGTTTCATCGTCAATAAGAGGGTCCAAGGGATGCAGTAAACCCGAAGTGAAGCATCGGAATCTAAAACTGGACTCACAGGAGAGGTTCAAATCATAGAATGTTAGAGGATCAGTCCTCTTGTACTTAAGACGGCATTGTGCCTTTCGTATTAAATTCGGATGCAATTTCTGTGTCTCATCATCAATAAGAAGGTCCAAGGGATACAGTAAATCAGAAGTTAAGCATTGGAATCTAAAACTGGACTCTCAGGATGGTTTCAAATCATAGAAACTTAGAGTATCAGTCCTCTTGTACTTAAGTCGGCATTGTGCCTTTTTTATTAAAATTCGGATGCAATTTCTGTGTTTCATCGTCAATAAGAAGGTCCAAGGGATACAGTAAACCTGAAGTGAAGCATCGGAAACTTAAACTGGACTCACAGGAAGGTTCAAATCATAGAAAGTTAGACTATCAGTCCTCTTGTACTTAAGTCGGCATTGTGCCTTTTTTATTAAATTCGGATGCAATTTCTGTGTTTCATCGTCAATAAGAAGGTCCAAGGGATACAGTAAACCTGAAGTGAAGCATCGGAAACTAAAACTGGACTCACAGGAGGGGTTCAAATCATAGAAAGTAAGAGTATCTGTCCTCTTGTACTTTAGTCGGCATTGTGCCTTTTGTATTAATTTCGGATGCAATTTCTGTGTTTCATCGTCAATAAGAAGGTCCAAGTTATACAGTAAACCTAAAGTGAAGCATCTGAAACTAAAACTGGACTCACAGCAGAGGTTCAAATCACAGAAAGTTAGAGTATCAGTCCTCTTGTACTTTAGTCGTCATTGTGCCTTTTGTATTAGATTCGGCGGCAATTTCTGTGCTTCATTGTCAATAAGAAGGTCGAAGGTATACAGTAAGCTTGATGTGAAGCATCGGAATCTAAAACTGGACTCACAGGAGAGGTTTAAATCATAGAAAGTTAGAGTTTCAGTCCTCTTGTACTTAAGTCGGCATTGTGCCTTTTGTATTAAATTCGGATGCAATTTCTGTGTTTCATCGTCAATAAGAAGGTCCAAGGGATACAGTAAACCTGAAGTGAAGCATCGGAAACTAAAGCAGGATTCACAGCAGAGGTTCAAATCATAGAAAGTTAGAGTTTCAGTCCTCTTGTACTTAAGTCGGCATTGTGCCTTTTGTATTAAATTCGGATGCAATTTCTGTGTTTCATCGTCAATAAGAAGGTCCAAAGGATACAGTAAACCTGAAGTGAAGCATCAGAAACTAAAACTGGACTCACAGCAGAGGTTCACATCATAGAAAGTTAGAGTTTCAGTCCTCTTGTACTTAAGTCGGCATTGTGCCATTTGTATTAAATTCAGATGCAATTTCTGTGTTTCATCGTCAATAAGAAGGTCCAAGGGATACAGTAAACCTGACGTTAAGCATCGGAATCTAAAACTGCACTCACAGGAAGGGTTCAAATCATAGAAAGTTAGAGTATCAGTCCTCTTGTACTTAAGTAGGCATTGTGCCTTTTTTATTAAATTCGGATGCAATTTCTGTGTTTCATCGTCAATAAGAAGGTCCAAGTGACACAGTAAACCTGAAGTGAAGCCTCTAAAACTAAAACTGGACTCACAGCAGAGGTTCAAATCACAGAAAGTTAGAGTATCAGTCCCCTTGTACTTAAGTCGGCATTGTGCCTTTTGTATTAAATTTGGATGCAATTTCTGTGTTTCATCGTCAATAAGAAGGTCCAATTGATACAGTAAACCTGAAGTGAAGCATCGGAAACTTAAACTGGACTCACAGCAGAGGTTCAAATCATAGAAAGTTAGAGTTTCAGTCCTCTTGTACTTAAGTCGGCATTGTGCCTTTTGTATTAAATTCGGATGCAATTTCTGTATTTCATCGTCAATGAGAAGGTCCAAGGGATACAGTAAACCTGAAGTGACGCATCGGAAACTAAAGCAGGACTCACAGCAGAGGTTCAAATCATAGAAAGTTAGAGTTTCAGTCCTCTTGTACTTAAGTCGGCATTGTGCCTTTTGTATTAAATTCGGATGCAATTTCTGTGTTTCATAGTCAATAAGAAGGTCCAAGGGATACAGTAAACCTGAAGTGAAGCATCGGAAACTAAAACT
Organism: Schistocerca americana; assembly: GCF_021461395.2. Lineage (NCBI taxonomy): Eukaryota > Metazoa > Arthropoda > Insecta > Orthoptera > Acrididae > Schistocerca > Schistocerca americana. The sequence goes on along the minus strand of NW_025725383.1, from coordinate 550,309 downwards.
TTACTCACAGCACAGGTTCAAATCATAGAAAGTTAGAGTATCAGTCTTCTTGTACTTAAGTTTGCATTTCCTTTTTGTATTAAATTCGGATGCAATTTCTGTGTTTCATCGGCAATAAGAAGGTCCAAGATATACAGTAAACCTGACGTTAAGCATCGTAATCCAAAACGGGACTCACAGGAGGGGTTCAAATCATAGGAAGTTAGAGTATCATTCCTCTTGTACTTAAGTTGGCATTGTGCCTTTTTTATTAAATTCGGATGTAATTTCTGTGTTTCATCGTCAATAAGAGTGTCCAAGGGATACAGTAAACCTGAAGTGAAGCATCAGAATCTAAAACTGGACTCACAGGAGAGGTTCAAATCAAAGAAAGTTAGAGTATCTGTCGCCTTGTACTTAAGTCGGCATTGTGCCTTTTTATTAAATTCGGATGCAATTTCTGTGTTTCATAGTCAATAAGAAGGTCCAAGGGATACAGTAAACCTGAAGTTAAGCATCGGAATCTAGTACTGGACTCACAGGAGGGGTTCAAAAACGTAGAATGTTAGAGTATCGGTCCTCTTGTACTTAAGTCGGCATTGTGCCTGTTTATTAAATTCGGATGCAATTTCTGTGTTTCATCGTCAATAAGAAGGTCCAAGGGATACAGTAAACCTGAAGTGAAGCATCGGAAACTAAAACTGGACTCACAGGAGGGGTTCAAATCATAGAAAGTTAGAGAATCAGTCCTCTTGTACTTAAGTCGGCTTTGTGCCTTTTTTATTAAATTCGGATGCAATCTCTGTGTTTCATCGTAAATAAGAAGGTCCAAGGGATATAGTAAACCTGAACTGAAGCATCAGAATCTAAAACTGGACTCACAGGAGAGGTTCAAATCATAGAAATTTAGAGTATCAGTCGCCTTGTACTTATGTCGGCAGTGTGCCTTTTGTATTAAAGTCGGATGCAATTTCTGTGTTTCATCGTCAATATGAAGGTCCAAGGGATACAATAAACCTGAAGTTAAGCATTGGAAAACTAAAACTGGACTCACAGCAGAGGCTCAAATCATAGAAAGTTAGAGTTTCAGTCCTCTTGTACGTAATTCGGCATTGTGCCTTTTGTATTAAATTCGGATGCAATTTCTGTGTTTCATCGTCAATAAGAAGGTCCAAGGGATACAGTAATTCTGAAGTGAAGCATCGGAAACTAAAACTGGACTCACAGCAGAGGTTCAAATCATAGAAAGTTAGAGTATCAGTCCTCTTGTATTTAAGTCGGCATTGTGCCTTTTGTATTAAATTCGGATGCAATTTCTGTGTTTCATCGTCAATAAGAAGGTTCAAGGGATACAGTAAACCTGAAGTGAAGCATCGGAAACTTAAACTGGACTCACAGGAAGGGTTCAAATCATAGAAAGTTAGAGTATCAGTCCTCTTGTACTTAAGTCGGCATTGTGCATTTTTTATGAAATTCGGATGCAATTTCTGTGTTTCATCGTCAATAAGAAGGTCCAAGTGATACAGTAAACCTAAAGGGAAGCATCTGAAACTAAAACTGGACTCACAGCAGAGGTTCAAATCACAGAAAGTTAGAGTATCAGTCCTCTTGTACTTTAGTTGTCATTGTGCCTTTTGTATTAGATTCGGCGGCAATTTCTGTGCTTCATTGTCAATAAGAAGGTCGAAGGTATACATTAAGCTTGATGTGAAGCATCGGAATCTAAAACTGGACTCACAGGAGAGGTTTAAATCATACAAAGTTAGAGTTTCAGTCCTCTTGTACTTAAGTCGGCATTGTGCCTTTTGTATTAAATTCTGATGCAATTTCTGTGTTTCATCGTCAATAAGAAGGTCCAAGGGATACGGTAAACCTGAAGTGAAGCATCGGAAACTAAAGCCGGACTCACAGCAGAGGTTCAAATCATAGAAAGTTAGAGTTTCAGTCCTCTTGTACTTAAGTCGGCATTGTGCCTTTTGTATTAAATTTGGATGCTATTTCTGTGTTTCATCGTCAATAAGAAGGTCCAAGGGATACAGTAAACCTGAAGTGAAGCATCAGAAACTAAAACTGGACTCACAGCAGAGGTTCACATCATAGAAAGTTAGAGTTTCAGTCCTCTTGTACTTAAGTCGGCATTGTGCCATTTGTATTAAATTCAGATGCAATTTCTGTGTTTCATCGTCAATACGAAGGTCCAAGGGATACAGTAAACCTGACGTTAAGCATCGGAATCTAAAACTGCACTCACAGGAAGGGTTCAAATCATAGAAAGTTAGAGTATCAGTCCTCTTGTACTTAAGTAGGCATTGTGCCTTTTTTATTAAATTCGGATGCAATTTCTGTGTTTCATCGTCAATAAGAAGGTCCAAGTGATACAGTAAACCTGAAGTGAAGCCTCTAAAACTAAAACTGGACTCACAGCAGAGGTTCAAATCACAGAGAGTTAGAGTATCAGTCCCCTTGTACTTAGGTCGGCATTGTGCCTTTTGTATTAAATTTGGATGCAATTTCTGTGTTTCATCGTCAATAAGAAGGTCCAATTGATACAGTAAACCTGAAGTGAAGCATCGGAAACTTAAACTGGACTCACAGCAGAGGTTTAAATCATAGAAAGTTAGAGTTTCAGTCCTCTTGTACTTAAGTCGGCATTGTGCCTTTTGTATTAAATTCGGATGCAATTTCTGTGTTTCATCGTCAATCAGAAGGTCCAAGGGATACAGTAAACCTGAAGTGAAGCATCGGAAACTAAAGCAGGACTCACAGCAGAGGTTCAAATCATAAAAAGTTAGAGTTTCAGTCCTCTTGTACTTAAGTCGGCATTGTGCCTTTTGTATTAAATTCGGATGCAATTTCTGTGTTTCATAGTCAATAAGAAGGTCCAAAGGAGACAGAAAACCTGAAGTGAAGCATCGGAAACTAAAACTTTACTCACAGCACAGGTTCAAATCATAGAAATTTAGAGTGTCAGTCCTGTAGTGCTTAAGTCGGCATTGTGCCTTTTGTATTAAATTCGGATGCAATTTCTGTGTTTCATAGGCAATAAGAAGGTCCAAGATATACAGTAAACCTGAAGTTAAGCATCGTAATCCAAAACGGGACTCACAGGAGGGGTTCAAATCATAGAAAGTTAGAGTATCAGTCCTCTTGTACTTAAGTTGGCATTGTGCCTTTTTTATTAAATTCGGATGCAATTTCTGAGTTTCATCGTCAATAAGCGTGTCCAAGGGATACAGTAAACCTGAAGTGAAGCATCAGAATCTAAAACTGGACTCACAGGAGAGGTTCAAATCATAGAAAGTTAGAGTATTTGTCGCCTTGTACTTAAGTCGGCATTGTGCCTTTTTATTAAATTCGGATGCAATTTCTGTGTTTCATAGTCAATAAGAAGGTCCAAGGGATACAGTAAACCTGAAGTTAAGCATCGGAATCTAGTACTGGACTCACCGGAGGGGTTCAAAAACATAGAATGTTAGAGTATCGGTCCTCTTGTACTTAAGTCGGCATTGTGCCTCTTTATTAAATTCGGATGCAATTTCTGTGTTTCATCGTCAATAAGAAGGTCCAAGGGATACAGTAAACCTGAAGTGAAGCATCGGAAACAAAAACTGGACTCACAGGAGGGGTTCAAATCATAGAAAGTTAGAGTATCAGTCCTCTTGTACTTAAGTCGGCTTTGTGCCTTTCTTATTAAATTCGGATGCAATCTCTGTGTTTCATCGTAAATAAGAAGGTCCAAGGGATACAGTAAACCTGAACTGAAGCATCAGAATCTAAAACTGGACTCACAGGAGAGGTTCAAATCATAGAAATTTAGAGTATCAGTCGCCTTGTACTTAAGTCGGCATTGTGCCTTTTGTATTAAAGTCGGATGCAATTTCTGTGTTTCATCGTCAATAAGAAGGTCCAAGGGATACAGTAAACCTGAAGTTAAGCATTGGAAAACTAAAACTGGACTCACAGCAGAGGCTCAAATCATAGAACGTTAGAGTTTCAGTCCTCTTGTACGTAATTCGGCATTGTGCCTTTTGTATTAAATTCGGATGCAATTTCTGTGTTTCATCATCAATAAGAAGGTCCAAGGGATACAGTAAACCTGAAGTGAAGCATCGGAAACTAAAACTGGACTCACAACAGAGGTTCAAATCATAGAAATTTAGAGTTTCAGTCCTCTTGTACTTAATTCGGCATTGTGCCTTTTGTATTAAATTCGGATGCAATTTCTGTGTTTCATCGTCAATAAGAGAGTCCAAGGGATACAGTAAACTCGAAGTGAAGCATCGGAATCTAAAACTGGACTCACAGGAGAGGTTCAAATCATAGAATGTTAGAGGATCAGTCCTCTTGTACTTAAGACGGCATTGTGCATTTCGTATTAAATTCGGATGCAATTTCTGTGTTTCATCGTCAATAAGAAGGTCCAAGGGATACAGTAAACCCGAAGTGAAGCATCGGAAACTTAAACTGGACTCGCAGGAAGGGTTCAAATCATAGAAAGTTAGAGTATCAGTCCTCTTGTACTTAAGTCGGCATTGTGCCTTTTTTATTAAATTCGGATGCAATTTCTGTGTTTCATCGTCAATAAGAAGGTCCAAGGGATACAGTAAACCTGAAGTGAAGCATCGGAAACTAAAACTGGACTCACAGGAGGGGTTCAAATCATAGAAAGTAAGAGTATCAGTCCTCTTGTACTTTAGTCGGCATTGTGCCTTTTGTATTAAATTCGGATGCAATTTCTGTGTTTCATCGTCAATAAGAAGGTTCAAGGGATACAGTAAACCTGACGCTAAGCATGGGAATCTAAAACTGCACTAACAGGAAGGGTTCACATCATAGAAGGTTAGAGTATCAGTCCTCTTGTACTTAAGTCGGCATTGTGCATTTTTTATTAACTTCGGATGCAATTTCTGTGTTTCATCGTCAATAAGAAGGTCCAAGTGATACAGTAAACCTAAAGTGAAGCATCTGAAACTAAAACTGGACTCACAGCAGAGGTTCAAATCACAGAAAGTTAGAGTATCAGTCCTCTTGTACTTTAGTCGTCATTGTGCCTTTTGTATTAGATTCGGCGGCAATTTCTGTGCTTCATTGTCAATAAGAAGGTCGAAGGTACACAGTAAGCTTGATGTGACGCATCGGAATCTAAAACTGGACTCACAGGAGAGGTTTAAATCATAGAAAGTTAGAGTTTCAGTCCTCTTGTACTTAAGTCGGCATTGTGCCTTTTGTATTAAATTCGGATGCAATTTCTGTGTTTCATCGTCAATAAGAAGGTCCAAGGGATACAGTAAACCTGAAGTGAAGCATCGGAAACTAAAGCAGGACTCACAGCAGAGGTTCAAATCATAGAAAGTTAGAGTTTCAGTCCTCTTGTACTTAAGTCGGCATTGTTCCTTTTGTATTAAATTCGGATGCTATTTCTGCGTTTCATCGTCAATAAGAAGGTCCAAGGGATACAGTAAACCTGAAGTGAAGCATCAGAAACTAAAACTGGACTCACAGCAGAGGTTCACATCATTGAAAGTTAGAGTTTCAGTCCTCTTGTACTTAAGTCGGCATTGTGCCATTTGTATTAAATTCGGATGCAATTTTTGTGTTTCATCGTCAATAAGAAGGTCCAAGGGATACAGTAAACCAGAAGTTAAAAATCGGAATCTAAAACTGGACTCACAGGAGGGGTTCAAATCATAGAAAGTTAGAGTATCAGTCCTCTTGTACTTAAGTCGGCATTGTGCCTTTTGTATTATATTCGGATGTAATTTCTGTGTTTCATCGTCAGTAAGAAGGTACAAGGGATACAGTAAACCTGAAGTGAAGCATCGGAAACTAAAACTGGACTCCCAGGAGTGGTTCAAATCACAGAAAGTTAGAGTGTCAGTATTCTTGTACATAAGTCGGCAATGTGCCTTTTGTATTAAATTCGGATGCAATTTCTGTGCTTCATCATCAATGAGAAGGTCCAAGGCATACAGTAAACCTGAAGTGAAGCATCGGAATCTAAAACTGGATTCACAGGAGAGATTCAAATCATAGAAAGAAAGAGTGTCAGTCCTCTTTTACTTAAGCCGGCATTGTGCCTTTTGTAATAAATTCGGATGCATTTTCCGTGTTTCATCGTCAATAAGAGGGTCCAAGGGTTACAGTAAACCTGAAGTGAAGCATCGGAAACTAAAACTGGACTCACAGGAGGGGTTCAAATCATGGAAAGTTAGAGTATCAGTCCTCTTGTACTTAAGTCGGCATTGTGCCTTTTTTATTAAATTCGGATGCAATTTCTGTGTTTCACCGTCAATTAGAAGGTCCAAGGGATACAGTAAACCTGAAGTTAAGTATCGGAATCTAAAACTGGTCTCACAGTAGGGGTTCAAATCATAGAAAATTAGAGTATCAGTCCTCTTGTACTTAAGTCGGCATTGTGCCTTTTTCATTAAATTCAAATGCAATTTCTGTGTTTCATCGTCATTAAGAAGGTCCAAGGGATACAGTAAACCTGAAGTGAAGCATCGGAAACTAATTCTGGACTCACAGCAGAGGTTCAAATCATAAAAAGTTAGAGTTTAAGTCCTCTTGTACTTAAGTCGGCATTGTGATTTTTGTATTAAATTCGGATGCTATTTCTGTGTTTCATCGTCAATAAGGAGGTCCAAGGGATACAGAAAACCTGAAGTTAAGCATCGGAATCTAAAACTGGACTCACAGGAGGGGTTCAAATCATAGAAAGTTAGAGTATCAGTCCTCTTGTACTGAAGTCGGCATTGTGCATTTTTATTAAATTCGGATTCAATTTCTGTGTTTCATCGTCAATAAGAAGGTCCAAGGGATACAGTAAACCTGAAGTGAAACATCGGAAACTTAAACTATACTCACAGGAGGGGTTCAAATCATAGAATGTTAGAGTTTCAGTCCTCTTGTACTTAAGTCGGCATTGTGCCTTTTTTATTAAATTGGGACGCAATTTCTGTGTTTCATCGTCAATAAGAAGGTCCAAGGGATACAGTAAACCTGAAGTGAAGCATCGGAAACTAGAACTGGACTCACAGCAGAGGTTCAAATCATAGAAAGTTAGAGATTCAGTCCTGTTGTACTTAAGTCGGCATTGTGCCTTTTGTATTAAATTCGGATGCAATTTCTGTGTTTCATCGTCAATAAAAAGGTCCAAGGGATACAGTAAACCTGAAGTGAAGCATCGGAAACTAAAACTGGACTCACAACACAGGTTCAAATCATAGAAAGTTAGAGTATCAGTCCTATTGTATTTAAGTCGGCATTGTGCCTTTCGTATTAAATTCGGATGCAATATCTGTCTTTCATCGTCAATAAGAAGGTTCATGGGATACAGTAAACCTGAAGTTAAGCATCGGAATCTAAAACTGGACTCGCAGGAGGGGTTCAAATCATAGGAAGTTAGTGTTTCAGTCCTCTTGTACTTAAGTCGGCATTGTGACTTTTGTATTAAATTCGGATGCAATTTCTGTGTTTCATCGTCAATAAGAGGGTCCAAGGGATACAGTAAACCCGAAGTGAAGCATCGGAATCTAAAACAGGACTCACAGGAGGGTTCAAATCATAGAAAGTTAGAGTATCACTCCTCTTGTACTTAAGTCGGCATTGTGCCTTTTTTATTAAATTCGGATGCAATTTCTGTGTTTCATCGTCAATAAGAAGGTCCAAGTGATACAGTACACCTGAAGTGAAGCATCTGAAACTAAAACTGGACTCACAGCAGAGGTTCAAATCACAGAAAGTTAGTGTATCAGTCCCCTTGTACTTAAGTCGGCATTGTGCCTTTTGTATTAAATTTGGATGCAATGTCTGTGTTTCATCGTCAATAAGAAGGTCCAATTGATACAGTAAACCTGAAGCGAAGCATCGGAAACTTAAACTGGACTCACAGGAGAGGTTCAAATCATAGAAAGTTAGAGTATCAGTCCTCTTGTACTTAAGTGGCCATTGTGCCTTTTGTGTTAAATTCGGATGCAATTTCTGAGTTTCATCGTCAATAAGAAGGTCCAAGGGATACAGTAAACCAGAAGTTGAGCATCGGAATCTAAAACTGGACTCACAGGAGGGGTTCAAATCATAGAAAGTTAGAGTATCAATCCTCTTGTACTTAAGTCGGCATTGTGCCTTTCGTATTAAATTCGGATGCAATATCTGTCTTTCATCGTCAATAAGAAGGTTCATGGGATACAGTAAACCTGAAGTTAAGCATCGGAATCTAAAACTGGACTCGCAGGAGGGGTTCAAATCATAGAAAGTTAGAGTTTCAGTCCTCTTGTACTTAAGTCGGCATTGTGACTTTTGTATTAAATTCGGATGCAATTTCTGTGTTTCATCGACAATAAGAGGGTCCAAGGGATACAGTAAACCCGAAGTGAAGCATCGGAATCTAAAACAGGACTCACAGGCGGGGTTCAAATCATAGAATGTTAGAGGATCAGTCCTCTTGTACTTAAGTCGGCATTGTGACTTTCGTATTAAATTCGGATGCAATTTCTGTGTTTCATCGTCAATAAGAAGGTCCAAGGGATACAGTAAATCAGAAGTTAAGCATCGGAATCTAAAACTGGACTCTCAGGAGGGGTACAAATCATAGAAAGTTAGAGTATCAGTCCTCTTGTACTTAAGTCGGCATTGTGCCTTTTTTACTAAATTCGGATGTAATTTCTGTGTTTCATCGTCAATAAGACGGTCCAAGGGATACAGGAAACCTGACGTGAAGCATCGGAAACTTAAACTGGACTCACAGGAAGGGTTCAAATCATAGAAAGTTAGAGTTTCAGTCCTCTTGTACTTAAGTCGGCATTGTGCCTTTTTTATTAATTTCAGATGCAATTTCTGTGTTTCATCGTCAATAAGAAGGTCCAAGGGATACAGTAAACCTGAAGTGAAGCATCGGAAACTAAAACTGGACTCACAGGAGGGGTTCAAATCATAGAAAATAAGAGTATCAGTCCTCTTGTACTTAAGTCGGCATTGTGCCTTTTGTATTAAATTCGGATGCAATTTCTGTCTTTCATCGTCAATAAGAAGGTCCAAGGGATACAGTGAACCTGACGTTAAGCATCGGAATCTAAAACTGCACTCACAGGAAGGGTTCAAATCATAGAAAGTTAGAGTATCAGTCCTCTTGTACTTAAGTAGGCATTGTGCGTTTTTTATTAAATTCGGATGCAATTTCTGTGTTTCATCGTCAATAAGAAGGTCCAAGTGATACAGTAAACCTGAAGTGAAGCCTCTAAAACTAAAACTGGACTCACAGCAGAGGTTCAAATCACAGAAAGTTAGAGTATCAGTCACCTTGTACTTAAGTCGGCATTGTGCCTTTTGTATTACATTTGGATGCAATTTCTGTGTTTCATCGTCAATAAGAAGGTCCAATTGATACAGTAAACCTGAAGTGAAGCATCGGAAACTTAAACTGGACTCACAGCAGAGGTTCAAATCATAGAAAGTTAGAGTTTCAGTCCTCTTGTACTTAAATCGGCATTGTGCCTTTTGTATTAAATTCGGATGCAATTTCTGTGTTTCATCGTCAATGAGAAGGTCCAAGGGATACAGTAAACCTGAAGCTAAGCATCGGAAACTAAAGCAGGACTCACAGCAGAGGTTCAAATCATAGAAAGTTAGAGTTTCAGTCCTCTTGTACTTAAGTCGGCATTGTGCCTTTTGTATTAAATTCGGATGCAATTTCTGTGTTTCATAGTCAATAAGAAGGTCCAAGGGATACAGTAAACCTGAAGTGAAGCATCGGAAACTAAAACTTTACTCACAGGACAGGATCAAATCATAGAAAGTTAGAGTATCAGTCTTCATGTAATTAAGTTGCCATTGTGCCTTTTGTATTAAATTCGGATGCAATTTCTGTGTTTCATCGTCAATAAGAAGGTCCAATGGATACAGTAAACCTGAAGTGAAGCATCAGAATCTAAAACTGGACTCACAGGAGAGGTTCAAATCATAGAAAGTTAGAGTATCTGTCGCCTTATACTTAAGTCGGCATTGTGCCTTTTCATTAAATTCGGATGCAATTTCTGTGTTTCATAGTCAATAAGAAGGTCCAAGGGATACAGTAAACCTGAAGTTAAGCATCGGAATCTAGTACTGGACTCACAGGAGGGGTTCAAAAACGTAGCATGTTAGAGTATCGGTCCTCTTGTACTTAAGTCGGCATTGTGCCTCTTCATTAAATTCGGATGCAATTTCTGTGTTTCATCGTCAATAAGAAGGTCCAAGGGATACAGTAAACCTGAAGTTAAGCATTGGAAAACTAAAACTGGACTCACAGCAGAGGCTCAAATCATAGAAAGTTAGAGTTTCAGTCCTCTTGTACGTAATTCGGCATTGTGCCTTTTGTATTAAATTCGGATGCATTTTCTGTGTTTCATCGTCAATAAGAAGGTCCAAGGGATACAGTAAACCTGAAGTGAAGCGTCGGAAACTAAAACTGGACTCACAACAGAGGTTCAAATCATTGAAAGTTAAGGTTTCAGTCCTCTTGAACTTAATTCGGCATTGTGCCTTTTGTATTAAATTCGGATGCAATTTCAGTGTTTCATCGTCAATAAGAGGGTCCAAGGGATGCAGTAAACCCGAAGTGAAGCATCGGAATCTAAAACTGGACTCACAGGAGAGGTTCAAATCATAGAATATTAGAGGATCAGTCCTCTTGTACTTAAGACGGCATTGTGCCTTTCGTATTAAATTCGGATGCAATTTCTGCGTCTCATCATCAATAAGAAGGTCCAAGGGATACAGTAAATCAGAAGTTAAGCATTGGAATCTAAAACTGGACTCTCAGGATGGTTTCAAATCATAGAAACTTAGAGTATCAGTCCTCTTGTACTTAAGTCGGCATTGTGCCTTTTTTATTAATTTCGGATGCAATTTCTGTGTTTCATCGTCAATAAGAAGGTCCAAGGGATACAGTAAACCTGAAGTGAAGCATCGGAAACTTAAACTGGACTCACAGGAAGGGTTCAAATCATAGAAAGTTAGACTATCAGTCCTCTTGTACTTAAGTCGGCATTGTGCCTTTTTTATTAAATTCGGATGCAATTTCTGTGTTTCATCGTCAATAAGAAGGTCCAAGGGATACAGTAAACCTGAAGTGAAGCATCGGAAACTAAAACTGGACTCACAGGAGGGGTTCAAATCATAGAAAGTAAGAGTATCTGTCCTCTTGTACTTTAGTCGGCATTGTGCCTTTTGTATTAATTTCGGATGTAATTTCTGTGTTTCATCGTCAATAAGAAGGTCCAAGTTATACAGTAAACCTAAAGTGAAGCATCTGAAACTAAAACTGGACTCACAGCAGAGGTTCAAATCACAGAAAGTTAGAGTATCAGTCCTCTTGTACTTTAGTCGTCATTGTGCCTTTTGTATTAGATTCGGCGGCAATTTCTGTGCTTCATTGTCAATAAGAAGGTCGAAGGTATACAGTAAGCTTGATGTGAAGCATCGGAATCTAAAACTGGACTCACAGGAGAGGTTTAAATCATAGAAAGTTAGAGTTTCAGTCCTCTTGTACTTAAGTCGGCATTGTGCCTTTTGTATTAAATTCGGATGCAATTTCTGTGTTTCATCGTCAATAAGAAGGTCCAAGGGATACAGTAAACCTGAAGTGAAGCATCGGAAACTAAAGCAGGATTCACAGCAGAGGTTCAAATCATAGAAAGTTAGAGTTTCAGTCCTCTTGTACTTAAGTCGGCATTGTGCCTTTTGTATTAAATTCGGATGCAATTTCTGTGTTTCATCGTCAATAAGAAGATCCAAAGGATACAGTAAACCTGAAGTGAAGCATCAGAAACTAAAACTGGACTCACAGCAGAGGTTCACATCATAGAAAGTTAGAGTATCAGTCCTCTTGTACTTAAGTAGGCATTGTGCCTTTTTTATTAAATTCGGATGCAATTTCTGTGTTTCATCGTCAATAAGAAGGTCCAAGTGACACAGTAAACCTGAAGTGAAGCCTCTAAAACTAAAACTGGACTCACAGCAGAGGTTCAAATCACAGAAAGTTGGAGTATCAGTCCCCTTGTACTTAAGTCGGCATTGTGCCTTTTGTATTAAATTTGGATGCAATTTCTGTGTTTCATCGTCAATAAGAAGGTCCAATTGATACAGTAAACCTGAAGTGAAGCATCGGAAACTTAAACTGGACTCACAGCAGAGGTTCAAATCATAGAAAGTTAGAGTTTCAGTCCTCTTGTACTTAAGTCGGCATTGTGCCTTTTGTATTAAATTCGGATGCAATTTCTCTGTTTCATCGTCAATGAGAAGGTCCAAGGGATACAGTAAACCTGAAGTGACGCATCGGAAACTAAAGCAGGACTCACAGCAGAGGTTCAAATCATAGAAAGTTAGAGTTTCAGTCCTCTTGTACTTAAGTCGGCATTGTGCCTTTTGTATTAAATTCGGATGCAATTTCTGTGTTTCATAGTCAATAAGAAGGTCCAAGGGATACAGTAAACCTGAAGTGAAGCATCGGAAACTAAAACTTTACTCACAGCACAGGTTCAAATCATAGAAAGTTAGAGTATCAGTCTTCTTGTACTTAAGTTTGCATTTCCTTTTTGTATTAAATTCGGATGCAATTTCTGTGTTTCATCGGCAATAAGAAGGTCCAAGATATACAGTAAACCTGACGTTAAGCATCGTAATCCAAAACGGGACTCACAGGAGGGGTTCAAATCATAGGAAGTTACAGTATCATTCCTCTTGTACTTAAGTTGGCATTGTGCCTTTTTTATTAAATTCGGATGTAATTTCTGTGTTTCATCGTCAATAAGAGTGTCCAAGGGATACAGTAAACCTGAAGTGAAGCATCAGAATCTAAAACTGGACTCACAGGAGAGGTTCAAATCAAAGAAAGTTAGAGTATCAGTCCTCTTGTACTTAAGTCGGCATTGTGCCTTTTTTATTAAATTCGGATGCAATTTCTGTGTTTCATCGTCAATAAGAAGGTCCAAGGGATACAGTAAACCTGAAGTGAAGCATCGGAAACTTAAACTGGACTCACAGGAAGGGTTCAAATCATAGAAAGTTAGACTATCAGTCCTCTTGTACTTAAGTCGGCATTGTGCCTTTTTTATTAAATTCGGATGCAATTTCTGTGTTTCATCGTCAATAAGAAGGTCCAAGGGATACAGTAAACCTGAAGTGAAGCATCGGAAACTAAAACTGGACTCACAGGAGGGGTTCAAATCATAGAAAGTAAGAGTATCTGTCCTCTTGTACTTTAGTCGGCATTGTGCCTTTTGTATTAATTTCGGATGCAATTTCTGTGTTTCATCGTCAATAAGAAGGTCCAAGTTATACAGTAAACCTAAAGTGAAGCATCTGAAACTAAAACTGGACTCACAGCAGAGGTTCAAATCACAGAAAGTTAGAGTATCAGTCCTCTTGTACTTTAGTCGTCAATGTGCCTTTTGTATTAGATTCGGCGGCAATTTCTGTGCTTCATTGTCAATAAGAAGGTCGAAGGTATACAGTAAGCTTGATGTGAAGCATCGGAATCTAAAACTGGACTCACAGGAGAGGTTTAAATCATAGAAAGTTAGAGTTTCAGTCCTCTTGTACTTAAGTCGGCATTGGGCCTTTTGTATTAAATTCGGATGCAATTTCTGTGTTTCATCGTCAATAAGAAGGTCCAAGGGATACAGTAAACCTGAAGTGAAGCATCGGAAACTAAAGCAGGATTCACAGCAGAGGTTCAAATCATAGAAAGTTAGAGTTTCAGTCCTCTTGTACTTAAGTCGGCATTGTGCCTTTTGTATTAAATTCGGATGCAATTTCTGTGTTTCATCGTCAATAAGAAGATCCAAAGGATACAGTAAACCTGAAGTGAAGCATCAGAAACTAAAACTGGACTCACAGCAGAGGTTCACATCATAGAAAGTTAGAGTATCAGTCCTCTTGTACTTAAGTAGGCATTGTGCCTTTTTTATTAAATTCGGATGCAATTTCTGTGTTTCATCGTCAATAAGAAGGTCCAAGTGACACAGTAAACCTGAAGTGAAGCCTCTAAAACTAAAACTGGACTCACAGCAGAGGTTCAAATCACAGAAAGTTAGAGTATCAGTCCCCTTGTACTTAAGTCGGCATTGTGCCTTTTGTATTAAATTTGGATGCAATTTCTGTGTTTCATCGTCAATAAGAAGGTCCAATTGATACAGTAAACCTGAAGTGAAGCATCGGAAACTTAAACTGGACTCACAGCAGAGGTTCAAATCATAGAAAGTTAGAGTTTCAGTCCTCTTGTACTTAAGTCGGCATTGTGCCTTTTGTATTAAATTCGGATGCAATTTCTCTGTTTCATCGTCAATGAGAAGGTCCAAGGGATACAGTAAACCTGAAGTGACGCATCGGAAACTAAAGCAGGACTCACAGCAGAGGTTCAAATCATAGAAAGTTAGAGTTTCAGTCCTCTTGTACTTAAGTCGGCATTGTGCCTTTTGTATTAAATTCGGATGCAATTTCTGTGTTTCATAGTCAATAAGAAGGTCCAAGGGATACAGTAAACCTGAAGTGAAGCATCGGAAACTAAAACTTTACTCACAGCACAGGTTCAAATCATAGAAAGTTAGAGTATCAGTCTTCTTGTACTTAAGTTTGCATTTCCTTTTTGTATTAAATTCGGATGCAATTTCTGTGTTTCATCGGCAATAAGAAGGTCCAAGATATACAGTAAACCTGACGTTAAGCATCGTAATCCAAAACGGGACTCACAGGAGGGGTTCAAATCATAGGAAGTTACAGTATCATTCCTCTTGTACTTAAGTTGGCATTGTGCCTTTTTTATTAAATTCGGATGTAATTTCTGTGTTTCATCGTCAATAAGAGTGTCCAAGGGATACAGTAAACCTGAAGTGAAGCATCAGAATCTAAAACTGGACTCACAGGAGAGGTTCAAATCAAGGAAAGTTAGAGTATCTGTCGCCTTGTACTTAAGTCGGCATTGTGCCTTTTTATTAAATTCGGATGCAATTTCTGTGTTTCATAGTCAATAAGAAGGTCCAAGGGATACAGTAAACCTGAAGTTAAGCATCGGAATCTAGTACTGGACTCACAGGAGGGGTTCAAAAACGTAGAATGTTAGAGTATCGGTCCTCTTGTACTTAAGTCGGCATTGTGCCTCTTTATTAAATTCGGATGCAATTTCTGTGTTTCATCGTCAATAAGATGGTCCAAGGGATACAGTAAACCTGAAGTGAAGCATCGGAAACTAAAACTGGACTCACAGGAGGGGTTCAAATCATAGAGAGTTAGAGAATCAGTCCTCTTGTACTTAAGTCGGCTTTGTGCCTTTTTTATTAAATTCGGATGCAATCTCTGTGTTTCATCGTAAATAAGAAGGTCCAAGGGATACGGTAAACCTGAACTGAAGCATCAGAATCTAAAACTGGACTCACAGGAGAGGTTCAAATCATAGAAATTTAGAGTATCAGTCGCCTTGTACTTATGTCGGCAGTGTGCCTTTTGTATTAAATTCGGATGCAATTTCTGTGTTTCATCGTCAATATGAAGGTCCAAGGGATACAGTAAACCTGAAGTTAAGCATTGGAAAACTAAAACTGGACTCACAGCAGAGGCTCAAATCATAGAAAGTTAGAGTTTCAGTCCTCTTGTACGTAATTCGGCATTGTGCCTTTTGTATTAAATTCGGATGCAATTTCTGTGTTTCATCGTCAATAAGAAGGTCCAAGGGATACAGTAATTCTGAAGTGAAGCATCGGCAACTAAAACTGGACTCACAGCAGAGGTTCAAATCATAGAAAGTTAGAGTATCAGTCCTCTTGTATTTAAGTCGGCATTGTGCCTTTTGTATTAAATTCGGATGCAATTTCTGTGTTTCATCGTCAATAAGAAGGTTCAAGGGATACAGTAAACCTGAAGTGAAGCATCGGAAACTTAAACTGGACTCACAGGAAGGGTTCAAATCATAGAAAGTTAGAGTATCAGTCCTCTTGTACTTAAGTCGGCATTGTGCATTTTTTATGAAATTCGGATGCAATTTCTGTGTTTCATCGTCAATAAGAAGGTCCAAGTGATACAGTAAACCTAAAAGGAAGCATCTGAAATTAAAACTGGACTCACAGCAGAGGTTCAAATCACAGAAAGTTAGAGTATCAGTCCTCTTGTACTTTAGTTGTCATTGTGCCTTTTGTATTAGATTCGGCGGCAATTTCTGTGCTTCATTGTCAATAAGAAGGTCGAAGGTATACAGTAAGCTTGATGTGAAGCATCGGAATCTAAAACTGGACTCACAGGAGAGGTTTAAATCATAGAATGTTAGAGTTTCAGTCCTCTTGTACTTAAGTCGGCATTGTGCCTTTTGTATTAAATTCTGATGCAATTTCTGTGTTTCATCGTCAATAAGAAGGTCCAAGGGATACGGTAAACCTGAAGTAAAGCATCGGAAACTAAAGCCGGACTCACAGCAGAGGTTCAAATCATAGAAAGTTAGAGTTTCAGTCCTCTTGTACTTAAGTCGGCATTGTGCCTTTTGTATTAAATTTGGATGCTATTTCTGTGTTTCATCGTCAATAAGAAGGTCCAAGGGATACAGTAAACCTGAAGTGAAGCATCAGAAACTAAAACTGGACTCACAGCAGAGGTTCACATCATAGAAAGTTAGAGTTTCAGTCCTCTTGTACTTAAGTCGGCATTGTGCCATTTGTATTAAATTCAGATGCAATTTCTGTGTTTCATCGTCAATACGAAGGTCCAAGGGATACAGTAAACCTGACGTTAAGCATCGGAATCTAAAACTGCACTCACAGGAAGGGTTCAAATCATAGAAAGTTAGAGTATCAGTCCTCTTGTACTTAAGTAGGCATTGTGCCTTTTTTATTAAATTCGGATGCAATTTCGGTGTTTCATCGTCAATAAGAAGGTCCAAGTGATACAGTAAACCTGAAGTGAAGCCTCTAAAACTAAAACTGGACTCACAGCAGAGGTTCAAATCACAGAGAGTTAGAGTATCAGTCCCCTTGTACTTAGGTCGGCATTGTGCCTTTTGTATTAAATTTGGATGCAATTTCTGTGTTTCATCGTCAATAAGGAGGTCCAATTGATACAGTAAACCTGAAGTGAAGCATCGGAAACTTAAACTGGACTCACAGCAGAGGTTTAAATCATAGAAAGTTAGAGTTTCAGTCCTCTTGTACTTAAGTCGGCATTGTGCCTTTTGTATTAAATTCGGATGCAATTTCTGTGTTTCATAGTCAATAAGTAGGTCCAAAGGAGACAGAAAACCTGAAGTGAAGCATCGGAAACTAAAACTTTACTCACAGCACAGGTTCAAATCATAGAAATTTAGAGTGCCAGTCCTGTAGTGCTTAAGTCGGCATTGTGCCTTTTGTATTAAATTCGGATGCAATTTCTGTGTTTCATAGGCAATACGAAGGTCCAAGATATACAGTAAACCTGAAGTTAAGCATCGTAATCCAAAACGGGACTCACAGGAGGGGTTCAAATCATAGAAAGTTAGAGTATCAGTCCTCTTGTACTTAAGTTGGCATTGTGCCTTTTTTATTAAATTCGGATGCAATTTCTGAGTTTCATCGTCAATAAGCGTGTCCAAGGGATACAGTAAACCTGAAGTGAAGCATCAGAATCTAAAACTGGACTCACAGGAGAGGTTCAAATCATAGAAAGTTAGAGTATCTGTCGCCTTGTACTTAAGTCGGCATTGTGCCTTTTTATTAAATTCGGATGCAATTTCTGTGTTTCATAGTCAATAAGAAGGTCCAAGGGATACAGTAAACCTGAAGTTAAGCATCGGAATCTAGTACTGGACTCACAGGAGGGGTTCAAAAACATAGAATGTTAGAGTATCGGTCCTCTTGTACTTAAGTCGGCATTGTGCCTCTTTATTAAATTCGGATGCAATTTCTGTGTTTCATCGTCAATAAGAAGGTCCAAGGGATACAGTAAACCTGAAGTGAAGCATCGGAAACAAAAACTGGACTCACAGGAGGGGTTCAAATCATAGAAAGTTAGAGTATCAGTCCTCTTGTACTTAAGTCGGCTTTGTGCCTTTCTTATTAAATTCGGATGCAATCTCTGTGTTTCATCGTAAATAAGAAGGTCCAAGGGATACAGTAAACCTGAACTGAAGCATCAGAATCTAAAACTGGACTCACAGGAGAGGTTCAAATCATAGAAATTTAGAGTATCAGTCGCCTTGTACTTAAGTCGGCATTGTGCCTTTTGTATTAAAGTCGGATGCAATTTCTGTGTTTCATCGTCAATAAGAAGGTCCAAGGGATACAGTAAACCTGAAGTTAAGCATTGGAAAACTAAAACTGGATTCACAGCAGAGGCTCAAATCATAGAACGTTAGAGTTTCAGTCCTCTTGTACGTAATTCGGCATTGTGCCTTTTGTATTAAATTCGGATGCAATTTCTGTGTTTCATCATCAATAAGAAGGTCCAAGGGATACAGTAAACCTGAAGTGAAGCATCGGAAACTAAAACTGGACTCACAACAGAGGTTCAAATCATAGAAATTTAGAGTTTCAGTCCTCTTGTACTTAATTCGGCATTGTGCCTTTTGTATTAAATTCGGATGCAATTTCTGTGTTTCATCGTCAATAAGAGAGTCCAAGGGATACAGTAAACCCGAAGTGAAGCATCGGAATCTAAAACTGGACTCACAGGAGAGGTTCAAATCATAGAATGTTAGAGGATCAGTCCTCTTGTACTTAAGACGGCATTGTGCCTTTCGTATTAAATTCGGTTGCAATTTCTGTGTTTCATCATCAATAAGAAGGTCCAAGGGATACAGTAAATCAGAAGTTAAGCATTGGAATCTAAAACAGGACTCTCAGGATGGGTTCAAATCATAGAAACTTAGAGTATCAGTCCTCTTATACTTAAGTCGGCATTGTGCCTTTTTTATTAAATTCGGATGCAATTTCTGTGTTTCATCGTCAATAAGAAGGTCCAAGGGATACAGTAAACCTGAAGTGAAGCATCGGAAACTTAAACTGGACTCGCAGGAAGGGTTCAAATCATAGAAAGTTAGAGTATCAGTCCTTTTGTACTTAAGTCGGCATTGTGCCTTTTTTATTAAATTCGGATGCAATTTCTGTGTTTCATCGTCAATAAGAAGGTCCAAGGGATACAGTAAACCTGAAGTGAAGCATCGGAAACTAAAACTGGACTCACAGGAGGGGTTCAAATCATAGAAAGTAAGAGTATCAGTCCTCTTGTACTTTAGTCGGCATTGTGCCTTTTGTATTAAATTCGGATGCAATTTCTGTGTTTCATCGTCAATAAGAAGGTTCAAGGGATACAGTAAACCTGACGCTAAGCATGGGAATCTAAAACTGCACTAACAGGAAGGGTTCACATCATAGAAGGTTAGAGTATCAGTCCTCTTGTACTTAAGTCGGCATTGTGCATTTTTTATTAAATTCGGATGCAATTTCTGTGTTTCATCGTCAATAAGAAGGTCCAAGTGATACAGTAAACCTAAAGTGAAGCATCTGAAACTAAAACTGGACTCACAGCAGAGGTTCAAATCACAGAAAGTTAGAGTATCAGTCCTCTTGTACTTTAGTCGTCATTGTGCCTTTTGTATTAGATTCGGCGGCAATTTCTGTGCTTCATTGTCAATAAGAAGGTCGAAGGTATACAGTAAGCTTGGTGTGACGCATCGGAATCTAAAACTGGACTCACAGGAGAGGTTTAAATCATAGAAAGTTAGAGTTTCAGTCCTCTTGTACTTAAGTCGGCATTGTGCCTTTTGTATTAAATTCGGATGCAATTTCTGTGTTTCATCGTCAATAAGAAGGTCCAAGGGATACAGTAAACCTGAAGTGAAGCATCGGAAACTAAAGCAGGACTCACAGCAGAGGTTCAAATCATAGAAAGTTAGAGTTTCAGTCCTCTTGTACTTAAGTCGGCATTGTTCCTTTTGTATTAAATTCGGATGCTATTTCTGCGTTTCATCGTCAATAAGAAGGTCCAAGGGATACAGTAAACCTGAAGTGAAGCATCAGAAACTAAAACTGGTCTCACAGCAGAGGTTCACATCATTGAAAGTTAGAGTTTCAGTCCTCTTGTACTTAAGTCGGCATTGTGCCATTTGTATTAAATTCGGATGCAATTTTTGTGTTTCATCGTCAATAAGAAGGTCCAAGGGATACAGTAAACCAGAAGTTAACCATCGGAATCTAAAACTGGACTCACAGGAGGGGTTCAAATCATAGAAAGTTAGAGTATCAGTCCTCTTGTACTTAAGTCGGCATTGTGCCTTTTGTATTATATTCGGATGTAATTTCTGTGTTTCATCGTCAGTAAGAAGGTACAAGGGATACAGTAAACCTGAAGTGAAGCATCGGAAACTAAAACTGGACTCACAGGAGAGGTTCAAATCACAGAAAGTTAGAGTGTCAGTATTCTTGTACATAAGTCGGCAATGTGCCTTTTGTATTAAATTCGGATGCAATTTCTGTGCTTCATCATCAATGAGAAGGTCCAAGGCATACAGTAAACCTGAAGTGAAGCATCGGAATCTAAAACTGGATTCACAGGAGAGATTCAAATCATAGAAAGAAAGAGTGTCAGTCCTCTTTTACTTAAGCCGGCATTGTGCCTTTTGTAATAAATTCGGATGCATTTTCCGTGTTTCATCGTCAATAAGAGGGTCCAAGGGATACAGTAAACCTGAAGTGAAGCATCGGAAACTAAAACTGGACTCACAGGAGGGGTTCAAATCATGGAAAGTTAGAGTATCAGTCCTCTTGTACTTAAGTCGGCATTGTGCCTTTTTTATTAAATTCGGATGCAATTTCTGTGTTTCACCGTCAATTAGAAGGTCCAAGGGATACAGTAAACCTGAAGTTAAGTATCGGAATCTAAAACTGGTCTCACAGTAGGGGTTCAAATCATAGAAAGTTAGAGTATCAGTCCTCTTGTACTTAAGTCGGCATTGTGCCTTTTTCATTAAATTCAAATGCAATTTCTGTGTTTCATCGTCATTAAGAAGGTCCAAGGGATACAGTAAACCTGAAGTGAAGCATCGGAAACTAAAACTGGACTCACAGCAGAGGTTCAAATCATAGAAAGTTAGAGTTTCAGTCCTCTTGTACTTAAGTCGGCATTGTGCCTTTTGTATTAAATTCTGATGCAATTTCTGTGTTTCATCGTCAGTAAGAAGGTACAAGGGATACAGTAAACCTGAAGTGAAGCATTGGAAACTAAAACTGGACTCACAGGAGATTTTCAAATCATAGAACGTTAGAGTATCAGTCCTCTTGTACTTAAGTCGGCATTGTGCCTTTTGTATTAAATTCGGATGCAATTTCCGTGTTTCATTGTCAATAAGAAGGTCCAAGGGATACAGTAAACCTGAAGTGAAGCATCGGAGTCTAAAACTGGAGTTACAGGAGAGGTTCAAATCATAGAAAGTTAGAGTATCAGTCCTCTGGTACTTAAGTCGGCATTGTGCCTTTTTTATTAAATTCGGATGCAATTTCTGTGTTTCATCGTCAATTAGAAGGTCCAAGTGATACAGTAAACCTGAAGTTATGCATCGGAATCTTAAACTGGACTCACAGGAGGGGTTCAAATCATAGAAAGTTAGAGTATCAGTCCTCTTGTACTTAAGTCGGCATTGTGCCTTTTTCATTAAATACGGATGCAATATCTGTGTTTCATCGTCATTAAGATGGTCCAAGGGATACAGTAAACCAGAAGTTAAGCATCGGAAACTAAAACTGGACTCACAGCAGAGGTTCAAATCATAAAAAGTTATAGTTTCAGTCGTCTTGTACTTATGTCGGCATTGTGATTTTTGTATTACATTCGGATGCTATTTCTGTGTTTCATCGTCAATAAGGAGGTCCAAGGGATACAGAAAACCTGAAGTTAAGCATCGGAATCTAAATCTGGACTCACAGGAGGGGATCAAATCTTAGAAAGTTAGAGTATCAACCCTCTTGTACTGAAGTCGGCATTGTGCCTTTTTTATTAAATTCGGATGCAATTTCTGTGTTTCATCGTCAGTAAGAAGGTACAAGGGATACAGTAAACCTGAAGTGAAGCATCGGAAACTAAAACTGGACTCACAGGAGAGGTTCAAATCACAGAAAGTTAGAGTGTCAGTATTCTTGTACATAAGTCGGCAATGTGCCTTTTGTATTAAATTCGGATGCAATTTCTGTGCTTCATCATCAATGAGAAGGTCCAAGGCATACAGTAAACCTGAAGTGAAGCATCGGAATCTAAAACTGGATTCACAGGAGAGATTCAAATCATAGAAAGAAAGAGTGTCAGTCCTCTTTTACTTAAGCCGGCATTGTGCCTTTTGTAATAAATTCGGATGCATTTTCCGTGTTTCATCGTCAATAAGAGGGTCCAAGGGATACAGTAAACCTGAAGTGAAGCATCGGAAACTAAAACTGGACTCACAGGAGGGGTTCAAATCATGGAAAGTTAGAGTATCAGTCCTCTTGTACTTAAGTCGGCATTGTGCCTTTTTTATTAAATTCGGATGCAATTTCTGTGTTTCACCGTCAATTAGAAGGTCCAAGGGATACAGTAAACCTGAAGTTAAGTATCGGAATCTAAAACTGGTCTCACAGTAGGGGTTCAAATCATAGAAAGTTAGAGTATCAGTCCTCTTGTACTTAAGTCGGCATTGTGCCTTTTTCATTAAATTCAAATGCAATTTCTGTGTTTCATCGTCATTAAGAAGGTCCAAGGGATACAGTAAACCTGAAGTGAAGCATCGGAAACTAATTCTGGACTCACAGCAGAGGTTCGAATCATAAAAAGTTAGAGTTTAAGTCCTCTTGTACCTAAGTCGGCATTGTGATTTTTGTATTAAATTCGGATGCTATTTCTGTGTTTCATCGTCAATAAGGAGGTCCAAGGGATACAGAAAACCTGAAGTTAAGCATCGGAATCTAAAACTGGACTCACAGGAGGGGTTCAAATCATAGAAAGTTAGAGTATCAGTCCTCTTGTACTGAAGTCGGCATTGTGCATTTTTATTAAATTCGGATGCAATTTCTGTGTTTCATCGTCAGTAAGAAGGTACAAGGGATACAGTAAACCTGAAGTGAAGCATTGGAAACTAAAACTGGACTCACAGGAGAGGTTCAAATCATAGAACTTTAGAGTATCAGTCCTCTTGTACTTAAGTCGGCATTGTGCCTTTTGTATTAAATTCGGATGCAATTTCCGTGTTTCATTGTCAATAAGAAGGTCCAAGGGATACAGTAAACCTGAAGTGAAGCATCGGAGTCTAAAACTGGAGTTACAGGAGAGGTTCAAATCATAGAAAGTTAGAGTATCAGTCCTCTGGTACTTAAGTCGGCATTGTGCCTTTTTTATTAAACTCGGATGCAATTTCTGTGTTTCATCGTCAATTAGAAGGTCCAAGTGATACAGTAAACCTGAAGTTATGCATCGGAATCTTAAACTGGACTCACAGGAGGGGTTCAAATCATAGAAAGTTAGAGTATCAGTCCTCTTGTACTTAAGTCGGCATTGTGCCTTTTTCATTAAATACGGATGCAATATCTGTGTTTCATCGTCATTAAGATGGTCCAAGTTATACAGTAAACCAGAAGTTAAGCATCGGAAACTAAAACTGGACTCACAGCAGAGGTTCAAATCATAAAAAGTTAGAGTTTCAGTCCTCTTGTACTTAAGTCGGCATTGTGATTTTTGTATTACATTCGGATGCTATTTCTGTGTTTCATCGTCAATAAGGAGGTCCAAGGGATACAGAAAACCTGAAGTTAAGCATCGGAATCTAAATCTGGACTCACAGGAGGGGATCAAATCATAGAAAGTTAGAGTATCAGTCCTCTTGTACTGAAGTCGGCATTGTGCCTTTTTTATTAAATTCGGATGCAATTTCTGTGTTTCATCGTCAGTAAGAAGGTACAAGGGATACAGTAAACCTGAAGTGAAGCATCGGAAACTAAAACTGGACTCACAGGAGAGGTTCAAATCACAGAAAGTTAGAGTGTCAGTATTCTTGTACATAAGTCGGCAATGTGCCTTTTGTATTAAATTCAGATGCAATTTCTGTGCTTCATCATCAATGAGAAGGTCCAAGGCATACAGTAAACCTGAAGTGAAGCATCGGAATCTAAAACTGGATTCACAGGAGAGATTCAAATCATAGAAAGAAAGAGTGTCAGTCCTCTTTTACTTAAGCCGGCATTGTGCCTTTTGTAATAAATTCGGATGCATTTTCCGTGTTTCATCGTCAATAAGAGGGTCCAAGGGATACAGTAAACCTGAAGTGAAGCATCGGAAACTAAAACTGGACTCACAGGAGGGGTTCAAATCATGGAAAGTTAGAGTATCAGTCCTCTTGTACTTAAGTCGGCATTGTGCCTTTTTTATTAAATTCGGATGCAATTTCTGTGTTTCACCGTCAATTAGAAGGTCCAAGGGATACAGTAAACCTGAAGTTAAGTATCGGAATCTAAAACTGGTCTCACAGTAGGGGTTCAAATCATAGAAAGTTAGAGTATCAGTCCTCTTGTACTTAAGTCGGCATTGTGCCTTTTTCATTAAATTCAAATGCAATTTCTGTGTTTCATCGTCATTAAGAAGGTCCAAGGGATACAGTAAACCTGAAGTGAAGCATCGGAAACTAATTCTGGACTCACAGCAGAGGTTCAAATCATAAAAAGTTAGAGTTTAAGTCCTCTTGTACTTAAAACGGCATTGTGATTTTTGTATTAAATTCGGATGCTATTTCTGTGTTTCATCGTCAATAAGGAGGTCCAAGGGATACAGAAAACCTGAAGTTAAGCATCGGAATCTAAAACTGGACTCACAGGAGGGGTTCAAATCATAGAAAGTTAGAGTATCAGTCCTCTTGTACTGAAGTCGGCATTGTGCATTTTTATTAAATTCGGATGCAATTTCTGTGTTTCTTCGTCAGTAAGAAGGTACCAGGGATACAGTAAACCTGAAGTGAAGCATTGGAAACTAAAACTGGACTCACAGGAGAGGTTCAAATCATAGAACGTTAGAGTATCAGTCCTCTTGTACTTAAGTCGGCATTGTGCCTTTTGTATTAAATTCGGATGCAATTTCCGTGTTTCATTGTCAATAAGAAGGTATAAGGGATACAGTAAACCTGAAGTGAAGCATCGGAGTCTAAAACTGGAGTTACAGGAGAGGTTCAAATCATAGAAAGTTAGAGTATCAGTCCTCTGGTACTTAAGTCGGCATTGTGCCTTTTTTATTAAATTCGGATGCAATTTCTGTGTTTCATCGTCAATTAGAAGGTCCAAGTGATACAGTAAACCTGAAGTTATGCATCGGAATCTTAAACTGGACCCACAGGAGGGGTTCAAATCATAGAAAGTTAGAGTATCAGTCCTCTTGTACTTAAGTCGGCAATGTGCCTTTTTCATTAAATACGGATGCAATATCTGTGTTTCATCGTCATTTAGATGGTCCAAGGGATACAGTAAACCAGAAGTTAAGCATCGGAAACTAAAACTGGACTCACAGCAGAGGTTCAAATCATAAAAAGTTAGAGTTTCAGTCCTCTTGTACTTAAGTCGGCATTGTGATTTTTGTATTACATTCGGATGCTATTTCTGTGTTTCATCGTCAATAAGGAGGTCCAAGGGATACAGAAAACCTGAAGTTAAGCATCGGAATCTAAATCTGGACTCACAGGAGGGGATCAAATCATAGAAAGTTAGAGTATCAGTCCTCTTGTACTGAAGTCGGCATTGTGCCTTTTTTATTAAATTCGGATGCAATTTCTGTGTTTCATCGTCAGTAAGAAGGTACAAGGGATACAGTAAACCTGAAGTGAAGCATCGGAAACTAAAACTGGACTCACAGGAGAGGTTCAAATCACAGAAAGTTAGAGTGTCAGTATTCTTGTACATAAGTCGGCAATGTGCCTTTTGTATTAAATTCGGATGCAATTTCTGTGCTTCATCATCAATGAGAAGGTCCAAGGCATACAGTAAACCTGAAGTGAAGCATCGGAATCTAAAACTGGATTCACAGGAGAGATTCAAATCATAGAAAGAAAGAGTGTCAGTCCTCTTTTACTTAAGCCGGCATTGTGCCTTTTGTAATAAATTCGGATGCATTTTCCGTGTTTCATCGTCAATAAGAGGGTCCAAGGGATACAGTAAACCTGAAGTGAAGCATCGGAAACTAAAACTGGACTCACAGGAGGGGTTCAAATCATGGAAAGTTAGAGTGTCAGTATTCTTGTACATAAGTCAGCATTGTGCCTTTTGTATTAAATTCGGATGCAATTTCTGTGCTTCATCATCAATGAGAAGGTCCAAGGGATACAGTAAACCTGAAGTGAAGCATCGGAGTCTAAAACTGGACTTACAGGAGAGGTTCAAATCATAGAAAGTTAGAGTGGCATTCCTTTGTACTTAAGTCGGCATTGTGCCTTTTTTATTGAATTCGGATGCAATTTCTGTGTTTCATCGTCAGTAAGATGGTCCAAGGGATACAGTAAACCTGAAGTGAAGCATCGGAAACTAAAACTGGACTCACAGGAGCGGTTCAAATCATAGAAAGTTAGAGTATCAGTCCTCTTGTACTTAAGTCGGCATTGTGCCTTTTTTATTAATTTCGGATGCAATTTCTGTGTTTCACCGTCAATTAGAAGGTCCAAGGGATACAGTAAACCTGAAGTTAAGCATCGGAATCTAAAACTGGTCTCACAGTAGGGGTTCAAATCATTGAAAGTTAGAGTATCAGTCCTCTTGTACTTAAGTCGGCATTGTGCCTTTTTCATTAAATTCAAATGCAATTTCTGTGTTTCATCGTCATTAAGAAGGTCCAAGGGATACAGTAAACCTGAAGTGAAGCATCGGAAACTAATACTGGACTCACAGCAGAGGTTCATATCATAAAAAGTTAGAGTTTCAGTCCTCTTGTACTTAAGTCGGCATTGTGATTTTTGTATTAAATTCGGATGCTATTTCTGTGTTTCATCGTTAATAAGGAGGTCCAAGGGATACAGAAAACCTGAAGTTAAGCATCGGAATCTAAAACTGGACTCACAGGAGGGGTTCAAATCATAGAAAGTTAGAGTATCAGTCCTCTTGTACTGAAGTCGGCATTGTGCCTTTTTTATCAAATTCGGATGCAATTTCTGTGTTTTATCGTCAGTAAGAAGGTACAAGGGATACAGTAAACCTGAAGTTAAGCATCGGAAACTAAAACTGGACTCACAGGAGTGGTTCAAATCACAGAAAGTTAGAGTGTCAGTATTCTTGTACATAAGTCGGCATTGTGCCTTTTGTATTAAATTCGGATGCAATTTCTGTGCTTCATCATCAATGAGAAGGTCCAAGGGATACAGTAAACCTGAAGTGAAGCATTGGAATCTAAAACTGGATTCACAGGAGAGGGTCAAATCATAGAAAGAAAGAGTATCAGTCCTCTTTTACTTAAGCCGGCATTGTGCCTTTTGTATTACATTCGGATGCAATTTCCGTGTTTCATCGTCAATAAGAAGGTCCAAGGGATACAGTAAACCTGAAGTTAAGCATCGGAATCTAAAACTGGACCCACAGGAGGGGTTCAAATCATAGAAAGTTAGAGTATCAGTCCTCTTGTACTTAAGTCGGCATTGTGCCTTTTTCATTAAATTCGGATGCAATGTCTGTGTGTCATCGTCATTAAGAAGGTCCAAGGGATACAGTAAACCTGAAGTGAAGTATCGGAGCTTAAAACTGGACTTACAGGAGAGGTTCAAATCATAGAAAGTTAGAGTGGCAAGCCTCTTCTACTTAGGTCGGCATTGTGCCTTTTTTATTAAATTCGGATGCAATTTTTGTGTTTCATCGTCAATAAGAGGGTCCAAGGGATACAGTAAACCTGAAGTGAAGCATCTGAAACTGAAAGTGGACTCACAGGAAGGGTTCAAATCATAGAAAGATAGAGTATCAGTCCCCTTGTACTTAAGTCGGCATTGTGCCTTTTTTATTAAATTCGGATGCAATTTCTGTGTTTCACCGTCAATTAGAAGGTCCAAGGGATACAGTAAACCTGAAGTTACGCATCGGAATCTAAAACTGGACTCACAGTAGGGGTTCAAATCATAGAGAGGTAGAGTATCAGTCCTCTTGTACTTAAGTCGCCATTGTGCTTTTTCATTAAATTCAAATGCA
This sequence comes from Schistocerca americana, assembly GCF_021461395.2. Taxonomy (NCBI): domain Eukaryota; kingdom Metazoa; phylum Arthropoda; class Insecta; order Orthoptera; family Acrididae; genus Schistocerca; species Schistocerca americana. Next base: position 522,179 of record NW_025725383.1, on the reverse strand, counting down.
ATATCTGTGTTTCATCGTCATTAAGAAGGTCCAAGGGATACAGTAAACCTGAAGTTAAGCATCGGAAACTAATACTGGACTCACAGCAGAGTTTCAAATCATAAAAAGTTAGAGTTTCAGTCCTCTTGTACTTAAGTCGGCATTGTGATTTTTGTATTAAATTCGGATGCTATTTCTGTGTTTCATCGTCAATAAGGAGGTCCAAGGAATACAGAAAACCTGAAGTTAAGCATCGGAATCTAAAACTGGACTCACAGGAGGGGTTCAAATCATAGAAAGTTAGAGTATCAGTCCTCTTGTACTTAAGTCGGCATTGTGCCTTTTGTATTAAATTCGGATGCAATTTCTGTGTTTCATCGTCAATAAGAAGGTCCAAGGGATACAGTAAACCAGAAGTTGTGCATCGGAATCTAAAACTGGACTCACAGGAGGGGTTCGAATCATAGAAAGTTAGAGTATCAATCCTCTTGTACTTAAGTCGGCATTGTGCCTTTTGTATTAAATTCGGATGCAATTTCTGTGTTTCATCGTCAATAAGAAGGTTCATGGGATACAGTAAACCTGAAGTTAAGCATCGGAATCTAAAACTGGACTCGCAGGAGGGGTTCAAATCATAGAAAGTTAGAGTTACAGTCCTCTTGTACTTAAGTCGGCATTGTGCCTTTTGTATTAAATTCGGATGCAATTTCTGTGTTTCATCGTCAATAAGAAGGTCCAAGGGATACAGTAAACCAGAAGTTGTGCATCGGAATCTAAAACTGGACTCACAGGAGGGGTTCGAATCATAGAAAGTTAGAGTATCAATCCTCTTGTACTTAAGTCGGCATTGTGCCTTTTGTATTAAATTCGGATGCAATTTCTGTGTTTCATCGTCAATAAGAAGGTTCATGGGATACAGTAAACCTGAAGTTAAGCATCGGAATCTAAAACTGGACTCGCAGGAGGGGTTCAAATCATAGAAAGTTAGAGTTACAGTCCTCTTGTACTTAAGTCGGCATTGTGCCTTTTGTATTAAATTCGGATGCAATTTCTGTGTTTCATCGCCAATAAGAAGGTCCAAGGTATACAGTAAACCTGAAGTGAAGCATCGGAAACTAAAACTGGACTCACAGGAGAGGTTCAAATCACAGAAAGTTAGAGTGTCAATATTCTTTTACATAAGTCGGCATTGTGCCTTTTGTATTAAATTCGGATGCAATTTCTGTGCTTCATCATCAATGAGAAGGTCCAAGGGATACAGTAAACCTGAAGTGAAGCATCGGAATCTAAAACTGGACTCACAGGAGGGGTTCAAATCATAGAAGGTTAGAGTATCAGTCCTCTTGCACATAAGTCGGCATTGTGCCTTTTGTATTATATTCGGATGTAATATCTGTGTTTCATCGTCAATAAGAAGGTAAAAGGGAGACATTAAACCTGAAGGAAGCATCGGAAACTAAAACTGGACTCACAGGAGAGGTTCAAATCATAGAAAGTTAGAGTATCAGTCCTCTTGTACTTAAGTCGGCATTGTGCCTTTTCTATTAAATTCGGATGCAATTTCTGTGTTTCATCGTCAATAAGAAGGTCCAGGGGATACAGTAAACCAGAAGTTGTGCATCGGAATCTAAAACTGGACTCACAGGAGGGGTTTGAATCATAGAAAGTTAGAGTATCAATCCTCTTGTACTTAAGTCGGCATTGTGCCTTTTGTATTAAATTCGGATGCAATTTCTGTGTTTCATCGTCAATAAGAAGGTTCATGGGATACAGTAAACCTGAAGTTAAGCATCGGAATCTAAAACTGGACTCGCAGGAGGGGTTCAAATCATAGAAAGTTAGAGTTACAGTCCTCTTGTACTTAAGTCGGCATTGTGCCTTTTGTATTAAATTCGGATGCAATTTCTGTGTTTCATCACCAATAAGAAGGTCCAAGGTATACAGTAAACCTGAAGTGAAGCATCGGAAACTAAAACTGGACTCACAGGAGAGGTTCAAATCACAGAAAGTTAGAGTGACAATATTCTTTTACATAAGTCGGCACTGTGCCTTTTGTATTAAATTCGGATGCAATTTCTGTGCTTCATCATCAATGAGAAGGTCCAAGGGATACAGTAAACCTGAAGTGAAGCATCGGAATCTAAAACTGGATTCACAGGAAAGGTTCAGATCATAGAAAGAAAGAGTGTCAGTCCTCTTTTACTTAAGCCGGCATTGTGCCTTTTGTATTAAATTCGGATGCAATTTCCGTGTTTCATTGTCAATAAGAAGGTCCAAGGGATACAGTAAACCTGAAGTGAAGCATCGGAGTCTGAAACTGGAGTTACAGGAGAGGCTTAAATCATAGAAAGTTAGAGTGGCAGGCCTCTTGCACTTAGGTCGGCATTGTGCCTTTTTTATTAAATTCGGATGCAATTTCTGTGTTTCATCGTCAGTAAGAGGGTCCAAGGGATACAGTAAACCTGAAGTGAAGCATCGGAAACTAAAACTGGACTCACAGGAGGGGTTCAAGTGATAGGAAGTTAGAGTATCAGTCCTCTGGTACTTAAGTCGGCATTGTGCCTTTTTTATTAAATTCGGATGCAATTTCTGTGTTTCATCGTCAATTAGAAGGTCCAAGGGAGACAGTAAACCTGAAGTTAAGCATCGGAATCTTAAACTGGACTCACAGGAGGGGTTCAAATCATAGAAAGTTAGAGTATCAGTCCTCTTGTACTTAAGTCGGCATTGTGCCTTTTTCATTAAATACGGATGCAATTTCTGTGTTTCATCGTCATTAAGAAGGTCCAAGGGATACAGTAAACCTGAAGTTAAGCATCGGAAACTAAAACTGGACTCACAGTAGAGGTTCAAATCATAAAAAGTTAGAGTTTCAGTCCTCTTGTACTTAAGTCGGCATTGTGATTTTTGTATTACATTCGGATGCTATTTCTGTGTTTCATCGTCAATAAGGAGGTCCAAGAGATACAGAAAACCTGAAGTTAAGCATCGGAATCTAAATCTGGACTCACAGGAGTGGTTCAAATCATAGAAAGTTAGAATATCAGTCCTCTTGTACTGAAATCGGCATTGTGCCTTTTTTATTAAATTCGGATGCAATTTCTGTGTTTCATCGTCAGTAAGATTGTACAAGGGATACAGTAAACCTGAAGTGAAGCATCGGAAACTAAAACTGGACTCACAGGAGAGGTTCAAATCACAGAAAGTTAGAGTGTCAGTGTTCTTGGACATAAGTCGGCAATGTGCCTTTTGTATTAAATTCGGATGCAATTTCTGTGCTTCATCATCAATGAGAAGGTCCAAGGCATACAGTAAACCTGAAGTGAAGCATCGGAATCTAAAACTGGATTCACAGGAGAGATTCAAATCATAGAAAGAAAGAGTGTCAGTCCTCTTTTACTTAAGCCGGCATTGTGCCTTTTGTATTAAATTCGGATGCATTTTCCGTGTTTCATCGTCAATAAGAAGGTCCAAGGTATACAGTAAACCTGAAGTGAAGCATCGGAGTCTAAAACTGGACTTACAGGAGAGGTTCAAATCACAGAAAGTTAGAGTGGCAGGCCTCTTGTACTTAAGTCGGCATTGTGCCTTTTTTATTAAATTCGGATGCAATTTCTGTGTTTCATCGTCAATAAGAGGGTCCAAGGGATACAGTAAACCTGAAGTGAAGCATCGGAAACTAAAACTGGACTCACAGGAGGGGTTCAAATCATAGAAAGTTAGAGTATCAGTCCTCTTGTACTTAAGTCGGCATTGTGCCTTTTTTATTAAATTCGGATGTAATTTCTGTGTTTCACCGTCAATTAGAAGGTCCAAGGGATACAGTAAACCTGAAGTTAAGTATCGGAATCCAAAAACTGGTCTCACAGTAGGGGTTCAAATCATAGAAAGTTAGAGTATCAGTCCTCTTGTAGTTAAGTCGGCATTGTGCCTTTTTCATTAAATTCAAATGCAATTTCTGTGTTTCATCGTCATTAAGAAGGTCCAAGGGATACAGTAAACCTGAAGTGAAGCATCGGAAACTAATACTGGACTCACAGCAGAGGTTCAAATCATAAAAAGTTAGAGTTTCAGTCCTCTTGTACTTAAGTCGGCATTGTGATTTTTGTATTAAATTCGGATGCTATTTCTGTGTTTCATCGTCAATAAGGAGGTCCAAGGGATACAGAAAACCTGACGTTAAGCATCGGAATCTAGAACTGGACTCACAGGAGGGGTTCAAATCATAGAAAATTAGAGTATCAGTCCTCTTGTACTGAAGTCGGCATTGTGCATTTTTATTAAATTCGGATGCAATTTCTGTGCTTCATCGTCAGTAAGAAGGTACAAGGGATACAGTAAACCTGAAGTGAAGCATTGGAAACTAAAACTGGACTCACAATAGAGGTTCAAATCACAGAAAGTTAGAGTGTCAGTATTCTTGTACATAAGTCGGCATTGTGCCTTTTGTATTAAATTCGGATGCAATTTCTGTGCTTCATCATCAATGAGAAGGTCCAAGGGATACAGTAAACCTGAAGTGAAGCATCGGAATCTAAAACTGGATTCACAAGAGAGGTTCAAATCATAGAGAAGAAAGAGTGTCAGTCCTCTTTTACTTAAGCCGTCATTGTGCCTTTTGTATTACATTCGAATGCAATTTCCGTGTTTCATCGTCAATAAGAAGGTCCAAGGGATACAGTAAACCTGAAGTGAAGCATCGGAGTCTAAAACTGGACTTACAGGAGAGGTTCAAATCATAGAAAGTTAGAGTGGCAGGCCTCTTGTACTTGAGTCGGCATTGTGCATTTTTTATTAAATTCCAATGCAATTTCTGTGTTTCATCGTCAGTAAGAGGGTCCAAGGGATACAGTAAACCTGAAGTGAAGCATCGGAAACTAAAACTGGACTCACAGGAGGGGTTCAAATCATAGAAAGTTATAGGATCAGTCCTCTTGTACTTAAGTCGGCATTGTGCCTTTTTTATTAAATTCGGATGCAATTTCTGTGTTTCACCGTCAATTAGAAGGTCCAAGGGATACAGTAAACCTAGAGTTAAGCATCGGAATCTAAAACTGGTCTCACAGTAGGGGTTCAAATCATTGAAAGTTAGAGTATCAGTCCTCTTGTACTTAAGTCGGCATTGTGCCTTTTTCATTAAATTCAAATGCAATTTCTGTGTTTCATCGTCATTAAGAAGGTCCAAGGGATACAGTAAACCTGAAGTGAAGCATCGGAAACTAATACTGGACTCACAGCAGAGGTTCATATCATAAAAAGTTAGAGTTTCATTCCTCTTGTACTTAAGTCGGCATTGTGATTTTTGTATTAAATTCGGATGCTATTTCTGTGTTTCATCGTCAATAAGGAGGTCCAAGGGATACAGAAATCCTGAAGTTAAGCATCGGAATCTAAAACTGGACTCACAGGAGGGGTTCAAATCATAGAAAGTTAGAGTATGAGTCCTCTTGTACTGAAGTCGGCATTGTGCCTTTTTTATTAAATTCGGATGCAAATTCTGTGTTTCATCGTCAGTAAGAAGGTACAAGGGATACAGTAAACCTGAAGTGAAGCATCGGAAACTAAAACTGGACTCACAGGCGTGGTTCAAATCACAGAAAGTTAGAGTGTCAGTATTCTTGTACATAAGTCGGCATTGTGCCTTTTGTATTAAATTCGGATGCAATTTCTGTGCTTCATCATCAATGAGAAGGTCCAAGGGATACAGTAAACCTGAAGTGAAGCATCGGAATCTAAAACTGGATTCACTGGAGAGGTTCAAATCATAGAAAGAAAGAGTGTCAGTCCTCTTTTACTTAAGCCGGCATTGTGCCTTTTGTATTACATTCGGATGCAATTTCCGTGTTTCATCGTCAATAAGAAGGTCCAAAGGATACAGTAAACCTGAAGTTAAGCATCGGAATCTAAAACTGGACCCACAGGAGGGGTTCAAATCATAGAAAGTTAGAGTATCAGTCCTCTTGTACTTAAGTCGGCATTTTGCCTTTTTCATTAAATTCGGATGCAATGTCTGTGTTTCATCGTCATTAAGAAGGTCCAAGGGATACAGTAAACCTGAAGTTAAGCATCGGAAACTAAAACTGGACTCACAGCAGAGGTTCAAATCATAAAAAGTTAGAGTTTCAGTCCTTTTGTACTTAAGTCGGCATTGTGATTTTTGTATTACATTCGGATGCTATTTCTGAGTTTCATCGTCAATAAGGCGGTCCAAGGGATACAGAAAACCTGAAGTTAAGCATCGGAATCTAAAACTGGACTCACAGGAGGGGTTCAAATCATAGAAAGTTAGAGTATCAGTCCTCTTGTACTGAAGTCGGCATTGTGCCTTTTTTATTAAATTCGAATGCAATTTCTGTGTTTCATCGTCAGTAAGAAGGTACAAGGGATACAGTAAACCTGAAGTGAAGCATCGGAAACTAAAACTGGACTCACAGGAGAGGTTCAAATCACAGAAAGTTAGAGTGTCAGTATTCTTGTACATAAGTCGGCAATGTGCCTTTTGTATTAAATTCGGATGCAATTTCTGTTCTTCATCATCAATGAGAAGGTCCAAGGGATACAGTAAACCTGAAGTGAAGCATCGGAATCTAAAACTGGATTCACAGGAGAGATTCAAATCATAGAAAGAAAGAGTGTCAGTCCTCTTTTACTTAAGCCGGCATTGTGCCTTTTGTATTAAATTCGGATGCATTTTCCGTGTTTCATCGTCAATAAGAAGGTCCAAGGTATACAGTAAACCTGAAGTGAAGCATCGGAGTCTAAAACTGGACTTACAGGAGAGGTTCAAATCATAGAAAGTTAGAGTGGCAGGCCTCTTGTACTTAAGTCGGCATTGTGCCTTTTTTATTAAATTCGGATGCAATTTCTGTGTTTCATCGTCAATAAGAGGGTCCAAGGGATACAGTAAACCTGAAGTGAAGCATCGGAAACTAAAACTGGACTCACAGGTGGGGTTCAAATCATAGAAAGTTAGAGTATCAGTCCTCTTGTACTTAAGTCGGCATTGTGCCTTTTTTATTAAATTCGGATGCAATTTCTGTGTTTCACCGTCAATTAGAAGGTCCAAGGGATACAGTAAACCTGAAGTTCAGTATCGGAATCTAAAACTGGTCTCACAGTAGGGGTTCAAATCATAGAAAGTTAGAGTATCAGTCCTCTTGTACTTAAGTCGGCATTGTGCCTTTTTCATTAAATTCAAATGCAATTTCTGTGTTTCATCGTCATTAAGAAGGTCCAAGGGATACAGTAAACCTGAAGTGAAGCATCGGAAATTAATACTGGACTCACAGCAGAGGTTCAAATCATAAAAAGTTAGAGTTTCAGTCCTCTTGTACTTAAGTCGGCATTGTGATTTTTGTATTAAATTCGGATGCTATTTCTGTGTTTCATCGTCAATAAGGAGGTCCAAGGGATACAGAAAACCTGAAGTTAAGCATCGGAATCTAAAACTGGACTCACAGGAGGGGTTCAAATCATAGAAAGTTAGAGTATCGGTCCTCTTGTACAGAAGTCGGCATTGTGCATTTTTATTAAATTCGGATGCAATTTCTGTGCTTCATCGTCAGTAAGAAGGTACAAGGGATACAGTAAACCTGAAGTGAAGCATTGGAAACTAAAACTGGACTCACAGGAGAGGTTCAAATCACAGAAAGTTAGAGTGTCAGTATTCTTGTACATAAGTCGGCATTGTGCCTTTTGTATTAAATTCGGATGCAATTTCTGTGCTTCATCATCAATGAGAAGGTCCAAGGGATACTGTAAACCTGAAGTGAAGCATCGGAATCTAAAACTGGATTCACAAGAGAGGTTCAAATCTCAGAGAAGAAAGAGTGTCTGTCCTCTTTTACTTAAGCCGGCATTGTGCCTTTTGTATTACATTGGGATGCAATTTCCGTGTTTCATCGTCAATAAGAAGGTCCAAGGGATACAGTAAACCTGAAGTGAAGCATCGGAGTCTAAAACTGGACTTACAGGAGAGGTTCAAATCATAGAAAGTTAGAGTGGCAGGTCTCTTGTACTTAAGTCGGCATTGTGCCTTTTTTATTAAATTCGGATGCAATTTCTGTGTTTCATCGTCAGTAAGAGGGTCCAAGGGATACAGTAAACCTGAAGTGAAGCATCGGAAACTAAAACTGGACTCACAGGAGGGGTAAAAATCAAAGAAAGTTAGAGGATCAGTCCTCTTGTACTTAAGTCGGCATTGTGCCTTTTTTATTAAATTTGGATGCAATTTCTGTGTTTCACCGTCAATTAGAAGGTCCAAGGGATACAGTAAACCTGAAGTTAAGCATCGGAATCTAAAACTGGTCTCACAGTAGGGGTTCAAATCATTGAAAGTTAGAGTATCAGTCCTCTTGTACTTAAGTCGATATTGTGCCTTTTTCATTAAATTCAAATTCAATTTCTGTGTTTCATCGTCATTAAGAAGGTCCAAGGGATACAGTAAACCTGAAGTGAAGCATCGGAAACTAATACTGGACTCACAGCAGAGGTTCAAATCATAAAAAGTTAGAGTTTCAGTCCTCTTGTACTTAAGTCGGCATTGTGATTTTTGTATTAAATTCGGATGCTATTTCTGTGTTTCATCGTCAATAAGGAAGTCCAAGGGATACAGAAAACCTGAAGTTAAGCATCGGAATCTAAAACTCGACTCACAGGAGGGGTTCAAATCATAGAAAGTCAGAGTATCAGTCCTCTTGTACTGAAGTCGGCATTGTGCATTTTTATTAAATTCGGATGCAATTTCTGTGCTTCATCGTCAGTAAGAATGTACAAGGGATACAGTAAACCTGAAGTGAAGCATTGGAAACTAAAACTGGACACACAGGAGAGGTTCAAATCACAGAAAGTTAGAGTGTCAGTATTCTTGTACATAAGTCGGCATTGTACCTTTTGTATTAAATTCGGATGCAATTTCTGTGCTTCATCATCAATGAGAAGGTCCAAGGGATACAGTAAACCTGAAGTGAAGCATCGGAATCTAAAACTGGATTCACAAGAGAGGTTCAAATCATAGAGTAGAAAGAGTGTCAGTCCTCTTTTACTTAAGCCGGCATTGTGCCTTTTGTATTAAATTCGGATGCAATTTCCGTGTTTCATCGTCAATAAGAAGGCCCAAGGGATACAGTAAACCTGAAGTTCAGCATTGGAATCTAAAACTGGTCTCACAGTAGGGGTTCAAATCATTGAAAGTTAGAGTATCAGTCCTCTTGTACTTAAGTCGGCATTGTGCCTTTTTCATTAAATTCAAATGCAATATCTGTGTTTCATCGTCTTTAAGAAGGTCCAAGGGAGACAGTAAACCTGAAGTTAAGCATCGGAAACTAATACTGGACTCACAGCAGAGGTTCAGATCATAAAAAGTTAGAGTTTCAGTCCTCTTGTACTTAAGTCGGCATTGTGATTTTTGTATTAAATTCGGATGCTATTTCTGTGTTTCATCGTCAATAAGGAGGTCCAAGGGATACAGAAAACCTGAAGTTAAGCATCGGAATCTAAAACTGGACTCACAGGAGGGGTTCAAATCACAGAAAGTTAGAGTGTCAGTATTCTTGTACATAAGTCGGCATTGTGCCTTTTGTATTAAATTCGGATGCAATTTCTGTGCTTCATCATCAATGAGAAGGTCCAAGGGATACGGTAAACCTGAAGTGCAGCATCGGAATCTAAAACTGGATTCACAGGAGAGGTTCAAATCATAGAAAGAAAGAGTGTCAGTCCTCTTTTACTTAAGCCGGCATTGTGCCTTTTGTATTACATTCGGATGCAATTTCCGTGTTTCATCGTCAATAAGAAGGTCTAAGGGATACAGTAAACCTGAAGTGAAGCATCGGAGTCTTAAACTGGACTTACAGGAGAGGTTCAAATCATAGAAAGTTAGAGTGGCAGGCCTCTTGTACTTAAGTCGGCATTGTGCCTTTTTTATTAAATTCGGATGCAATTTCTGTGTTTCATCGTCAGTAAGAGGGTCCAAGGGATACAGTAAACCTGAAGTGAAGCATCGGAAACTAAAACTGGACTCACAGGAGGGGTTCAAATCATAGAAAGTTAGAGTATCAGTCCTCTTGTACTTAAGTCGGCATTGTGCCTTTTTTATTAATTCGGATGCAATTTCTGTGTTTCATCGACAATTAGAAGGTCCAAGGGAAGCAGTAAACCTGAAGTTAAGCATCGGAAACTAAAACTGGACTCTCAGGAGGGTTTCAAATCATAGAAAGTTAGAGTATCAGTCCTCTTGTACTTAAGTCGGCATTGTGCCTTTTTTATTAAATTCTGATGCAATTTCTGTGTTTCATCGTCATTAAGAAGGTCCAAGGCATACAGTAAACCTGAAGTTAAGCATCGGAAACTAAAACTGGACCCACAGCAGAGGTTAAAATCATAAAAAGTTAGAGTTTCAGTCCTCTTGTACTTAAGTCGGCATTGTGCCTTTTTTATTAATTTCGGATGCAATTACTGTGTTTCATCGTCAATAAGAAGGTCCAAGTGATACAGTAAACCTGAAGTGAAGCATCTGAAACTAAAACTGGACTCACAGCAGAGGTTCAAATCATAGAAAGTTAGAGTATCAGTCCCCTTGTACTTAAGTCGGCATTGTGCCTTTTGTATTAAATTTGGATGCAATTTCTGGGTTTCATCGTCAATAAGAAGGTCCAAGGGATACAGTAAACCTGAAGTGAAGCATCGGAAACTAAAGCAGGACTCACAGCAGAGGTTCAAATCATAGAAAGTTAGAGTTTCAGTCCTCTTGTACTTAAGTCGGCATTGTGCCTTTTGTATTAAATTCGTATGCAATTTCTGTGGTTCATCGTCAATTAGAAGGTCCAAGGGATACAGTAAACCTGAAGTGAAGCATCGGAAACTTAAACTGGACTCACAGGAAGGGTTCAAATCATAGAAAGTTAGAGTATCAGTACTCTTGTACTGAAGTCGGCATTGTGCCCTTTGTATTAAATTCGGATGCAATTTGTGTGTTTCATCGTCAATAAGAAGGTCCAAGGAATACAGTAAACCTGACGTTAAGCATCGGAATCTAAAACTGGACTCACAGGAAGGGTTCAAATCATAGAAAGTTAGAGTATCAGTCCTCTTGTACTTAAGTCGGCATTGTGCCTTTTTTATTAATTTCGGATGCAATTACTGTGTTTCATCGTCAATAAGAAGGTCCAAGTGATACAGTAAACCTGAAGTGAAGCATCTGAAACTAAAACTGGACTCACAGCAGAGGTTCAAATCATAGAATGTTAGAGTATCAGTCCCCTTGTACTTAAGTCGGCATTGTGCCTTTTGTATTAAATTTGGATGCAATTTCTGGGTTTCATCGTCAATAAGAAGGTCCAATTGATACAGTAAACCTGAAGTGAAGCATCGGAAACTTAAACTGGACTCACAGCAGAGGTTCAGTCATAGAAAGTTAGAGTTTCAGTCCTTTTGTACTTAAGTCGGCATTGTGCATTTTGTATTAAATTCGGATGCAATTTCTGTGTTTCATCGTCAATAAGAAGGTCCAAGGGATACAGTAAACCTGAAGTGAAGCATCGGAAACTAAAGCAGGACTCACAGCAGAGGTTCAAATCATAGAAAGTTAGAGTTTCAGTCCTCTTGTACTTAAGTCGGCATTGTGCCTTTTGTATTAAATTCAGATGCAATTTCTGTGTTTCATCGTCAATAAGAAGGTCCAAGGGATACAGTAAACCTGAAGTGAAGCATCGGAAACTAAAACTGGACTCACAGCAGAGGTTCAAATCACAGAAAGTTAGAGTTTCAGTCCTCTTGTACTTAAGTCGGCATTGTGCCATTTGTATTAAATTCGGATGCAATTTCTGTGTTTCATCGTCAATAAGAATGTCCAAGGAATGCAGTAAACCAGAAGTTAAGCATCGGAATCTAAAACTGGACTCACAGGAGGGGTTCAATTCATAGAAAGTTAGAGTATAAGTCCTCTCGTACTTAAGTAGGCATTGTGCCATTTTTATTAAATTCGGACTCAATTTCTGTGTTTCATCGTCAATAAGCAGGTCCAAGGGATACAGTAAACCTGAAGTGAAGCATCGGATATTAAAACGGGACTCACAGGAGAGGTTCAAATCACAGAAAGTTAGAGTGTCAGTGTTCTTGTACATAAGTAGTCATTGTGCCTTTTGTATTAAATTCGGATGCAATTTCTGTGCTTCATCATCAATGAGAAGGTCCAAGGGATACAGTAAACCTGAAGTGAAGCATCGGAATCTAAAACTGGATTCGCAGGAGAGGTTCAAATCATAGAAAGAAAGAGTGTCTGTCCTCTTTTACTTAAGCCGGCATTGTGCCTTTTGTATTAAATTCGGTTGCAATTTCCGTGTTTCATCGTCAATAAGAAGGTCCAAGGGATACAGTAAACCTGAAGTGAAGCATCGGAATCTAAAACTGGACTCACAGGAGAGGTTCAAATCATAGAAAGTGAGAGTGTCAGTCCTCTTGTACTTAAGTCGAGATTGTGCCTTTTGTATTAAATTCCGATGCAATTTCTGTGTTTCATCGTCAATAAGAAGGTGCAAGGTATACAGTAAACCTGAAGTGCAGCACCGGAATCTAAAACTGGATTCACAGGAGAGGTTCAAATCATAGAAAGAAAGAGTGTCAGTCCTCTTTTACTTAAGCAGGCATTGTGCCTTTTGTATTAAATTCGGATGCAATTTCCGTGTTTCATCGTCAATAAGAAGGTCCAAGGGATACAGTAAACCTGAAGTGAAGCATCGGAGTTAAAAACTGGACTTACAGGAGAGGTTCAAATCATAGAAAGTTAGAGTGGCAGGCCACTTGTACTTAAGTCCTCATTTTGCCTTTTTTATTAAATTCGGATGCAATTTCTGTGTTTCATCGTCAATAAGAAGGTCCAAGGGATACAGAAAACCTGAAGTTAAGCATCGGAATCTAAAACTGTACTCACAGGAGGGGTTCAAATCATAGGAAGTTAGAGTATCAGTCATCTTGTACTGAAGTCGGCATTGTGCCTTTTTTATTAAATTCGGATGCAATTTCTGTGTTTCATTGTCAGTAAGAAGGTACTAGGGGTACAGTAAACCTGAAGTGAAGCATCGGAAACTAAAACTGGACTCACAGGAGAGGTTCAAATTACAGAAAGTTAGAGTGTCAGTATTCTTGTACATAAGTCGGCATTGTGCCTTTTGTATTAAATTCGGATGCAATTTCTGTGCCCCATCAACAATGAGAAGGTCCAAAGGATACAGTAAACCTGAAGTTAAGCATCGAAATCTAAAACTGGACTCACAGGAGTGGTTCAAATCATAGAAATTTAGTGTATCAGTCCTCTTGTACTTAAGTCGGCATTGTGCCTTTTTTATTAAATTCGGATGCAATTTCTGTGTTTCATCGTCATTAAGAAGGTCCAAGGGATACAGTAAACCTGAAGTTAAGCATCGGAAACTAAAACTGGACTCACAGCAGAGGTTCAATTCATAAAAAGTTAGAGTTTCAGTCCTCTTGTACTTAAGTCGGCATTGTGATTTTTGTATTTAATTCGGATGCTATTTCTGTGTTTCATCGTCAGTGAGAAGGTCCAAGGGATACAGAAAACCTGAAGTTAAGCATCGGAATCTAAAACTGGATTCACAGGAGGGGTTCAAATCATAGAAAGTTAGAGTATCAGTCCTCTTGTACTGAAGTCGGCATTGTGCCTTTTTTATTAAATTCGGATGCAATTTCTGTGTTTCATCGTCAGTAAGAAGGTACAAGGGATACAGTAAACCTGAAGTGAAGCATCGGAAACTAAAACTGGACTCACAGCAGAGGTTCAAATCTTAGGGAGTTAGAGTTTCAGTCTTCTTGTACTTAAGTCGACATTGTGCATTTGTATTAAATTCGTATGAAATTTCTGTGTTTCATCGTTAATAAGAAGGTCCAAGGTATACAGTACACCTGAAGTGAAGCATCGGAATGTAAAACTGGACTCACAGGAGGGGTTCAAATCATAGAAAGTTAGAGTATCAGTCCTCTTGTACTTAAGTCGGCATTATGCCTTTTTTATTAAATTCGGATGCAATTTCTGTGTTTCATCGTCAATAAGAAGGTCCAAGGGATACAGTAAACCTGAATTGAAGCATCGGAATCTAAAACCGGACTCACAGGAGAGGTTCAAATCATAGAAAGTTAGGGTGTCAGTCCTCCAGTACGTAAGTCGGCATTGTGCCTTTTGTATTAAATTCGGATGCAATTTCTGTGTTTCATCGTCAATAAGAAGGTCCAAGGGATACAGTAAACCTGAAGTGAAGCATCGGAAACTAAAACTGGACTCACAGCAGAGGTTCAAATCACAGAAAGTTAGAGTGTCAGTCCTCTTGTACTTAACCTGGCATTGTGCATTTGTATTAAATTCGGATGCAATTTCTGTGTTTCATCGTCAATAAGAAGGTCCAAGGGATACAGTAAACCTGAAGTGAAGCATCGGAAACTAAAACTGGACTCACAGCAGAGGTTCAAATCACATCACAAAAAGTTAGAGTGTCAGTCCTCTTGTACTTAACCTGGCATTGTGCATTTGTATTAAATTCGGATGTAATTTCTGTGTTTCATCGTTGATAAGAAGGTCCAAGGTATACAGTAAACCTGAAGTGAAGCATCGGAATCTAAAACTGAACTCGCAGTAGGGGTTCAAATCATAGAAAGTTAGAGTTTCAGTCCTCATGTACTTAAGTCGGCATTGTGCCTTTTGTATTAAATTCGGATGCAGTTTCTGTGTTTCATCGCCAATAAGAAGGTCCAAGGTATACAGTAAACCTGAAGTGAAGCTCCGGAAAGTAAAACTGGACTCACAGGAGAGGTTCAAATCATAGAAAGTTAAGGTGTCAGTATTCTTGTACGTAAGTCGGCATTGTGCCTTTTGTATTAAATTCGGATGAAATTTCTGTGTTTCATCGTCAGTAAGAATTTCCAAGGTATACAGTAAACCTGAAGTGAAGAATCGGAATCTGAAACTGGACTCACAGGAGGGGTTCACATCAAAGAAAGTTAGAGTGTCAGTCCTCTTGTACCTAAGTCGGCATTGTGCCTTTTGTACAAATTCGGATGCAATATCTGTGTTTCATCGTCAATAAGAAGGTCCAAGGCATACAGTTACCTGAAGTGAAGAATCGGAAACTAAAACTGGACTCACAGGAGAGGTTAAAATCATAGAAAGTTCGAGTGTCAGTCCTCTAGTACTTAAGTCGGCATTGTGCCTTTTGTATTAAATTCAGATGCAATTTCTGTGTTTCATCGTCAATAAGAAAGTCCAAGGGATACAGTAAACCTGTAGTGAAGCATCGGAAACTAAAACAGGACTCACAGGAGAGGTTCAAATGATAGAAAGTTAGATTAACAGTCGTCTTGTGCTTAAGTCGGAATTGTGCATTTGTATCAAATTCGGATGCAATTTCTGTGCTTCATCGTCAATAAGAAGGTCCAAGGATACAGTAAACCTGAACTGAAGCATCGGAAACTAAAACGTGACTCACAGTAGTGGTTCAAATCATAGAAAGTTAGAGTATCAGTCCTCTTGTACTTAAGTCGGCATTGTTTCTTTTGTATTAAATATGGATGCAATTTCTGACTTTCATCGTCAATAAGATGGTCCAAGGTATACAGTAAACCTGAAGTGAAGCATCGGAAACTAAAACTGGACACACAGGAGAGGTTCAAATCATAGAAAGTTAGAGTATCAGTCCTCTTGTACTTAAGTCGGCATTGTGCCTTTTTTATTAAATTCGGATGCAATTTCTGTGTTTCTCGTCAATAAGAAGGTCCAAGGGATACAGCTAACCTGAAGTGAAGCATTGGAAACTAAAACTGGACTCACAGGAGAGGTTAAAATCATAGAAAGTTCGAGTGTCAGTCCTCTAGTACTTAAGTCGGCATTGTGCCTTTTGTATTAAATTCGGATGAAATTTCTGTGTTTCATCGTCAATAAGAAGGTCCAAGGTACGTAGTACACCTGAAGTGAGGCAACGGACCTAAAACTGGACTCACAGGAGGCGTTCAAATCATACAAAGTTAGATTAACAGTCCTCTTAGGCTTAAGTCGGCATTGTGCATTTGTATCAAATTCGGATGAAATTTCTGTGTTTCATCGTCAATAAGAAGGACCAAGGTATACAGTACACCTGAAGTGAAGCATCGGAATCTAAAACTGGACTCACAGGAGAGGTTCAAATCATAGAAAGTTAGAGTGTCAGTCAGCTTGTACTTAAGTCGGCATTGTACCTTTTGTATTAAATTCGGATGCAATTTCTGTGTTTCATCGTCAATAAGAGGGTCCAAGGGATACAGTAAACCTGAAGTGAAGCATCGGAATCTAAAACTGGACTCACAGGAGGGGTTCAAATCAAAGAAAGTTAGAGTATCAGTCCTCTTGTACTTAAGTCGGCATTGTGCCTTTTTTATTAAATTCGGATGCAATTTCTGTGTTTCTCGTCAATAAGAAGGTCCAAGGGATACAGCTAACCTGAAGTGAAGCATTGGAAACTAAAACTGGACTCACAGGAGAGGTTCAAATCATAGAAAGTTAGGGTGTCAGTCCTCTAGTACTTAAGTCGGCATTGTGCCTTATGTACTAAATTCGGATGCAATTTCTGTGTTTCATCGTCAATACGAAGGTTCAAGGGATACAGTAAACCTGAATTGAAGCATCGGAAACTAAAACCGGACTCACAGGAGAGGTTCAAATCATAGAAGGTTAGGGTGTCAGTCCTCTAGTACGTAAGTCGGCATTGTGCCTTTTGTATTAAATTCGGATGCAATTTCTGTGTTTCATCGTCAATAAGAAGGTCCAAGGGATACAGTAAACCTGAAGTGAAGCATCGGAAACTAAAACTGGACTCACAGCAGAGGTTCAAATCACAGAAAGTTAGAGTGTCAGTCCTCTTGTACTTAAGCTGGCATTGTGCATTTGTATTAAATTCGGATGTAATTTCTGTGTTTCATCGTTGATAAGAAGGTCCAAGGTATACAGTAAACCTGAAGTGAAGCATCGAAAACTAAAACTGGACTCACAGGAGAAGTTCAAATTATAGATAGTTAGAGTGTCTGTCCTCTTGTACTTAAGTCGGCATTGTGCCTTTTGTATTAAATTCGGATGAAATTTCTGTGTTTCATCGTCAGTAAGAAGGTCCAAGGTATACAGTACACCTGAAGTGAAGCATCAGAATCTGAAACTGGACTCACAGGAGGGGTTCACATCAAAGAAAGTTAGAGTGTCAGTCCTCTTGTACCTAAGTCGGCATTGTGCCTTTTGTACAAATCCGGATGCAATATCTGTGTTTCATCGTCAATAAGAAGGTCCAAGGCATTAAGTTACCTGAAGTGAAGAATCGGAAACTAAAACTGGACTCACAGGAGAGGTTAAAATCATAGAAAGTTCGAGTGTCATTCCTCTAGTACTTAAGTCGGCATTGTGCCTTTTGTATTAAATTCAGATGCAATTTCTGTGTTTCATCGTCAATAAGAAAGTCCAAGGGATACAGTAAACCTGTAGTGAGTATCGGAAACTAAAACAGGACTCACAGGAGAGGTTCAAATGATAGAAAGTTAGAGTGTCAGTCCTCTTGTACTTAAGTCGGCATTGTGTCTTTTGTATTAAATTCGGATGAAATTTCTGTGTTTCATCGCCAATAAGAAGGTCTATGGTATACAGTACACCAGAAGTGAAGCATCGGAATCTAAAACTCGACTCACAGGAGGGGTTCAAATCATAGAAAGTTAGATTAACAGTCGTCTTGTGCTTAAGTCGGAATTGTGCATTTGTATCAAATTCGGATGCAATTTCTGTGCTTCATCGTCAATAAGAAGGTCCAAGGATACAGTAAACCTGAACTGAAGCATCGGAAACTAAAACGTGACTCACAGTAGTGGTTCAAATCATAGAAAGTTAGAGTATCAGTCCTCATGTACTTAAGTCGGCATTGTTTCTTTTGTATTAAATATGGATGCAATTTCTGACTTTCATCGTCAATAAGAAGGTCCAAGGTATACAGTAAACCTGAAGTGAAGCATCGGAAACTAAAACTGGACACACAGGTGAGGTTCAAATCATAGAAAGTTAGAGTGTCAGTCCTCTTGTACTTAAGTCGGCATTGTGCCTTTTGTATTAAATTCGGATGAAATTTCTGTGTTTCATCGTCAATAAGAAGGTCCAAGGTATGCAGTACACCTGAAGTGAGGCAACGGAATCTAAAACTGGACTCACAGGAGGCGTTCAAATCATAGAAAGTTAGATTAACAGTCCTCTTAGGCTTAAGTCGGCATTGTGCATTTGTATCAAATTCGGATGCATTTTCTGTGCTCCATAGTGAATAAGAAGGTCCAAGGATACAGTAAACCTGAAGTGAAGCATCGGAAACTAAAACGTGACTCACAGGAGAGGTTCAAATCATAAAAAGTTAGAGTATCAGTCCTCTTGTACTTAAGTCGGCATTGTGCATTTTGTATTAAATACGGATGCAATTTCTGTGCTTCATCGTCAATAAGAAGGTGCGAGGTATACAGTAAACCTGAAGTGAAGCATCAGAATCTATAACTGGACTAACAGGAGAGATTTAAATCATAGAAAGAGAGAGTGTCAGTCCTCTTTTACTTAAGTCGGCCTTTTGTATTAAATTCGGATGAAATTTCTGTGTTTCAATGTCAATTAGAATTTAAAAGGGATACAGTAAACCTGAAGTGAAGCATCGGAAACTAAAACTGGACTAACAGCAGGGTTTCGAATCATAGACACTTAGACTTTCAGTCCTCTTGTACTTAAGTCGGCATTGTGATTTTTGTATTAAATTCGGATGCAATTTCTGTGTTTCATTGTCAATAAGAAGGTCCAAGGGATACAGTAAACCAGAAGTGAAGCATCGGAAACTAAAACTGGACTCACAGCAGTGGTTCAAATCATAGAAACTTAGAATTTCAGTCCTCTTGTACTTTAGTCGGCATTGTGCCTTTTGTTTTAAATTCGGATGCAATTTCTGTGTTTCATCGTCAATAAGAGGGTCCAAGGGATACAGTAAACCTGAAGTGAAGCAACGGAATCTAAAACTGGCCTCACAGGAGAGGTTCAAATCATAGAAAGTTAAAGTATCAGTCCTCTTGTACTTAAGTCGGCATTGTGCCTTTTGTATTAATTTTGGATGCAATTTCTGTGTTTCATCGTCAAAAAGATGGTCCAAGGGATACAGTAAACCTGAGGTTAAGCATCGGAATCCAAAACTGGACTCACAGGAGGGGTTCAAATCATAGAAAGTCAGAGTATCAGTCCTCTTGTACTTAAGTCGGCATTGTGCCTTTTTATTAAATTCGGATGCAATGTCTGTGTTTCATCGTCAATAAGAAGGTCCAAGGGATACAGTAAACCTGAAGTGAAGCATCGGAAACTAAAACTGGACTCACAGCAGAGGTTCAAATCATAGAAAGTTAGAGTGTCAGACCTGTAGTGCTTAAGTCGGCATTGTGCCTCTTGTATTAAATTAGGATGCAATTTCTGTGTTTCTTCGTCAATAAGATGGTCCAAGGGATACAGTAAACCTGAAGTGAAGCATCGGAAACTAAGACTGGACTCACAGGAGAGGTTCAAATCAGAGAAAGTTAAAGTGTCAGTCCTCTTGTACTCAAGTCGGAATTGTGTATTTGTACTAAATTGAGATGAAATTTCTGTGTTTCATGGTCAATAAGAAGGTCCAAGGTATGCAGTACACCTGAAGTGAAGCATCGGAATCTAAAACTGGACACGCAGGAGGGGTTCAAATCATAGAAAGTTAGAGTGTCAGTCCTCTTGTACTTAAGTCGGCATTGTGCATTTGTATTAAATTCGGATGAAATTTCTGTGTTTCATCGTCAATAAGAAGGACCAAGGTATACAGTACACCTGAAGTGAAGCATCGGAATCTAAAACTGGACTCACAGGAGAGGTTCAAATCATAGAAAGTTAGAGTGTCAGTCAGCTTGTACTTAAGTCGGCATTGTGCCTTTTGTATTAAATTCGGATGCAATTTCTGTGTTTCATCGCCAATAAGAAAGTCCAAGTTATACAGTAAACCTGAAGTGAAGCTTCGGAAAGTATAACTGGACTCACAGGAGAGGTTCAAATCATAGAAAGTTAGAGTGTCAGTATTCTTGTACATAAGCCGGCATTGTGCCTTTTGTATTAAATTCGGATGCTATTTCTGTGTTTCATCGTCAATAAGAAGGTCCAAGGTATACAGTAAACCTCAAGTGAAGCATCGAAAACTAAAACTGGACTCACAGGAGAAGTTCAAATTATAGATAGTTAGAGTGTCATTCCTCTTGTACTTAAGTCGGCATTGTGCCTTTTGTATTAAATTCGGATGAAATTTCTGTGTTTCATCGTCAGTAAGAAGGTCCAAGGTATACAGTACACCTGAAGTGAAGCATCAGAATCTGAAACTGGACTCACAGGAGGGGTTCACATCAAAGAAAGTTAGAGTGTCAGTCCTCTTGTACCTAAGTCGGCATTGTGCCTTTTGTACAAATCCGGATGCAATATCTGTGTTTCATCGTCAATAAGAAGGTCCAAGGCATACAGTTACCTGAAGTGAAGAATCGGAAACTAAAACTGGACTCACAGGAGAGGTTAAAATCATAGAAAGTTCGAGTGTCAGTCCTCTAGTACTTAAGTCGGCATTGTGCCTTTTGTATTAAATTCAGATGCAATTTCTGTGTTTCATCGTCAATAAGAAAGTCCAAGGGATACAGTAAACCTATAGTGAAGTATCGGAAACTAAAACAGGACTCACAGGAGAGGTTCAAATGATAGAAAGTTAGAGTGTCAGTCCTCTTGTACTTAAGTCGGCATTGTGTCTTTTGTATTAAATTCGGATGAAATTTCTGTGTTTCATCGCCAATAAGAAGGTCTATGGTATATAGTACACCTGAAGTGAAGCATCGGAATCTAAAACTCGACTCACAGGAGGGGTTCAAATCATAGAAAGTTAGATTAACAGTCGTCTTGTGCTTAAGTCAGAATTGTGCATTTGTATCAAATTCGGATGCAATTTCTGTGCTTCATCGTCAATAAGAAGGTCCAAGGATACAGTAAACCTGAACTGAAGCATCGGAAACTAAAACGTGACTCACAGTAGTGGTTCAAATCATAGAAAG
Organism: Schistocerca americana; assembly: GCF_021461395.2. Classification (NCBI taxonomy): domain Eukaryota; kingdom Metazoa; phylum Arthropoda; class Insecta; order Orthoptera; family Acrididae; genus Schistocerca; species Schistocerca americana. Next base: position 501,068 of record NW_025725383.1, on the reverse strand, counting down.
TTAGAGTATCAGTCCTCTTGTACCTAAGTCGGCATTGTTTCTTTTGTATTAAATATGGATGCAATTTCTGACTTTCATCGTCACTAAGAAGGTCCAAGGTATACAGTAAACCTGAAGTGAAGCATCAGAAACTAAAACTGGACACACAGGAGAGGTTCAAATCATAGAAAGTTAGAGTGTCAGTCTTCTTGTACTTAAGTCGGCATTGTGCCTTTTGTATTAAATTCGGATGAAATTTCTGTGTTTCATCGTCAATAAGAAGGTCCAAGGTATGCAGTACACCTGAAGTGAGGCAACGGAATCTAAAACTGGACTCACAGGAGGCGTTCAAATCATAGAAAGTTAGATTAACAGTCCTCTTAGGCTTAAGTCGGCATTGTGCATTTGTATCAAATTCGGATGCATTTTCTGTGCTCCATCGTGAATAAGAAGGTCCAAGGATACAGTAAACCTGAAGTGAAGCATCGGAAACTAAAACGTGACTCACAGGAGAGGTTCAAATCATAAAAAGTTAGAGTATCAGTCCTCTTGTACTTAAGTCGGCATTGTGCATTTTGTATTAAATACGGATGCAATTTCTGAATTTCATCGTCAATAAGAAGGTCCAAGGGATACAGTAAACCTGAAGTGAAGCATCGGAAACTAAAACTGGACTCACAGCAGAGTTTCAATTCATAGAAACTTAGAGTTTCAGTCCTCTTGTACTTAAGTCGGCATTGTGCCTTTTGTATTAAATTCGGATGCAATTTCTGTGTTTCATCGTCAATAAGAAGGTCCAAGGGATACAGTAAACCAGAAGTGAAGCATCGGAAACTAAAACTGGACTCACAGCAGAGGTTCAAATCATAGAAAGTTAGAATTTCAGTCCTCTTGTACTTTAGTCGGCATTGTGCCTTTTGTTTTAAATTCGGATGCAATTTCTGTGTTTCATCGTCAATAAGAGGGTCCAAGGGATACAGTAAACCTGAAGTGAAGCAACGGAATCTAAAACTGGCCTCACAGGAGAGGTTCAAATCATAGAAAGTTAGAGTATCAGTCCTCTTGTACTTAAGCCGGCATTGTGAATTTTGTATTAATTTCGGATGCAATTTCTGTGTTTCATCGTCAATAAGAAGGTCCAAGGGATACAGTAAACCTGAGGTTAAGCATCGGAATCGAAAACTGGACTCACAGGAGGGGTTCAAATCATAGAAAGTCAGAGTATCAGTCCTCTTGTACTTAAGTCGGTATTGTGCCTTTTTTATTAAATTCGGATGCAATTTCTGTGTTTCATCGTCAATAAGAAGGTCCAAGGGATACAGTAAACCTGAAGTGAAGCATCGGAAACTAAAACTGGACTCACAGCAGAGGTTCAAATCATAGAAAGTTAGAGTGTCAGACCTGTAGTGCTTAAGTCGGCAATGTGCCTTTTGTATTAAATTCGGATGCAATTTCTGTGTTTCATCGTCAATAAGAGGGTCCAAGGGATACAGTAAACCTGAAGTGAAGCATCGGAAACAAAAACTGGACTCACAGGAGAGGTTCAAATCACAGAAAGTTAGAGTGTCAGTCCTCTTGTACTTAAGTCGGCATTGTGCATTTGTATTAAATTCGGATGTAATTTCTGTGTTTCATCGTCGATAAGAAGGTCCAAGGTATACAGTAAACCTGAAGTGAAGCATCGGAATCTAAAACTGGACTCGCAGGAGGGGTTCAAATCATAGAAAGTTAGAGTGTCAGTATTCTTGTACATAAGTCGGCATTTTGCCTTTTGTATTAAATTCGGATGCAATTTCTGTGCTTCATCATCAAAGAGAAGGTACAAGGGATACAGTAAACCTGAAGTTAAGCATCGGAAACTAAAACTGGACTCACAGCAGTGGTTCAAATCATAAAAAGTTAGAGTTTCAGTCCTCTTGTACTTAAGTCGGCATTGTGATTTCTGTATTAAATTCGGATTCAATTTCTGTGTTTCATCGTCAATAAGAAGGTCCAAGGGATACAGAAATCCTGAAGTTAAGCATCGGAATCTAAAACTGGACTCACAGGAGGGGTTCAAATCATAGAAAGTTAGAGTATCAGTCCTCTTGTACTCAAGTCGGCATTTTGCATTTTGTGTTAAATTCGGATGCAATTTCTGTGTTTCATCGTCAATAAGAAGGTCCAAAGGATACAGTAATCCTGAAGTGAAGCATCGTAAACTATAACTGGACTCACAGCAGAGGTTCTAATCATTGAGAGTAAGAGTTTCAGTCCTCTTGTAGTTAAGTCGGCATTGTGCCTTTGTATTAAATTCGGATGCAATTTCTGTGTTTCATCGTCAATAAGAAGGTCCAAGGGATACAGTAAACCTGAAGTTAAGCATCGTAATCTAAAACTGGACTCACAGGAGGGGTTCAAATCATAGAAAATTAGAGTACCAGTCCTCTTGTACTTTATTCGGCATTGTGCCTTTTTTATTAAATTCGGATGCAATTTCTGTGTTTCAACGTCAATAAGAAGGACCAAGGTATACAGTACACCTGAAGTGAAGCATCGGAATCGAAAACTGGACTCACAGGAGAGGTTCAAATCATATAAAGTTAGAGTGTCAGTCAGCTTGTACTTAAGTCGGCATTGTGCCTTTTGTATTAAATTCGGATGCAATTTCTGTGTTTCATCGCCAATAAGAAAGTCCAAGTTATACAGTAAACCTGAAGTGAAGCTTCGGAAAGTATAACTGGACTCACAGGAGAGGTTCAAATCATAGAAAGTTAGAGTGTCAGTATTCTTGTACATAAGCCGGCATTGTGCCTTTTGTATTAAATTCGGATGCTATTTCTGTGTTTCATCGTCAATAAGAAGGTCCAAGGTATACAGTAAACCTCAAGTGAAGCATCGAAAACTAAAACTGGACTCACAGGAGAAGTTCAAATTATAGATAGTTAGAGTGTCATTCCTCTTGTACTTAAGTCGGCATTGTGCCTTTTGCATTAAATTCGGATGAAATTTCTGTGTTTCATCGTCAGTAAGAAGGTCCAAGGTATACAGTACACCTGAAGTGAAGCATCAGAATCTGAAACTGGACTCACAGGAGGGGTTCACATCAAAGAAAGTTAGAGTGTCAGTCCTCTTGTACCTAAGTCGGCATTGTGCCTTTTGTACAAATCCGGATGCAATATCTGTGTTTCATCGTCAATAAGAAGGTCCAAGGCATAGAGTTACCTGAAGTGAAGAATCGGAAACTAAAACTGGACTCACAGGAGAGGTTAAAATCATAGAAAGTTCGAGTGTCAGTCCTCTAGTACTTAAGTCGGCATTGTGCCTTTTGTATTAAATTCAGATGCAATTTCTGTGTTTCATCGTCAATAAGAAAGTCCAAGGGATACAGTAAACCTATAGTGAAGTATCGGAAACTAAAACAGGACTCACAGGAGAGGTTCAAATGATAGAAAGTTAGAGTGTCAGTCCTCTTGTACTTAAGTCGGCTTTGTGTCTTTTGTATTAAATTCGGATGAAATTTCTGTGTTTCATCGCCAATAAGAAGGTCTATGGTATATAGGACACCTGAAGTGAAGCATCGGAATCTAAAACTCGACTCACAGGAGGGGTTCAAATCATAGAAAGTTAGATTAACAGTCGTCTTGTGCTTAAGTCAGAATTGTGCATTTGTATCAAATTCGGATGCAATTTCTGTGCTTCATCGTCAATAAGAAGGTCCAAGGATACAGTAAACCTGAACTGAAGCATCGGAAACTAAAACGTGACTCACAGTAGTGGTTCAAATCATAGAGAGTTAGAGTATCAGTCCTCTTGTACCTAAGTCGGCATTGTTTCTTTTGTATTAAATATGGATGCAATTTCTGACTTTCATCGTCAATAAGAAGGTCCAAGGTATACAGTAAACCTGAAGTGAAGCATCAGAAACTAAAACTGGACACACAGGAGAGGTTCAAACCATAGAAAGTTAGAGTGTCAGTCCTCTTGTACTTAAGTCGGCATTGTGCCTTTTGTATTAAATTCGGATGAAATTTCTGTGTTTCATCGTCAATAAGAAGGTCCAAGGTATGCAGTACACCTGAAGTGAGGCAACGGAATCTAAAACTGGACTCACAGGAGGCGTTCAAATCATAGAAAGTTAGATTAACAGTCCTCTTAGGCTTAAGTCGGCATTGTGCATTTGTATCAAATTCGGATGCATTTTCTGTGCTCCATCGTGAATAAGAAGGTCCAAGGATACAGTAAACCTGAAGTGAAGCATCGGAAACTAAAACGTGACTCACAGGAGATGTTCAAATCATAAAAAGTTAGAGTATCAGTCCTCTTGTACTTAAGTCGGCATTGTGCATTTTGTATTAAATACGGATGCAATTTCTGAATTTCATCGTCAATAAGAAGGTCCAAGGGATACAGTAAACCTGAAGTGAAGCATCGGAAACTAAAACTGGACTCACAGCAGAGTTTCAATTCATAGAAACTTAGAGTTTCAGTCCTCTTGTACTTAAGTCGGCATTGTGCCTTTTGTATTAAATTCGGATGCAATTTCTGTGTTTCATCGTCAATAAGAAGGTCCAAGGGATACAGTAAACCAGAAGTGAAGCATCGGAAACTAAAACTGGACTCACAGCAGAGGTTCAAATCATAGAAAGTTAGAATTTCAGTCCTCTTGTACTTTAGTCGGCATTGTGCCTTTTGTTTTAAATTCGGATGCAATTTCTGTGTTTCATCGTCAATAAGAGGGTCCAAGGGATACAGTAAACCTGAAGTGAAGCAACGGAATCTAAAACTGGCCTCACAGGAGAGGTTCAAATCATAGAAAGTTAGAGTATCAGTCCTCTTGTACTCAAGTCGGCATTTTGCATTTTGTGTTAAATTCGGATGCAATTTCTGTGTTTCATCGTCAATAAGAAGGTCCAAAGGATACAGTAATCCTGAAGTGAAGCATCGTAAACTATAACTGGACTCACAGCAGAGGTTCTAATCATTGAGAGTAAGAGTTTCAGTCCTCTTGTAGTTAAGTCGGCATTGTGCCTTTGTATTAAATTCGGATGCAATTTCTGTGTTTCATCGTCAATAAGAAGGTCCAAGGGATACAGTAAACCTGAAGTTAAGCATCGTAATCTAAAACTGGACTCACAGGAGGGTTTCAAATCATAGAAAATTAGAGTACCAGTCCTCTTGTACTTTATTCGGCATTGTGCCTTTTTTATTAAATTCGGATGCAATTTCTGGGTTTCAACGTCAATAAGAAGGTCCAAGGGATACAGTAAAACTGAAGTGAAGCATCGGAATCTAAAACTGGACTCACAGCAGAGGTTCAAATCATAGAAAGTTAGAGTATTAGTCCTCTTGTACTTAAGTCGGCATTGTGCCTTTTGTATTAAATTCGAATGCAATTTCTGTGTTTTATCGTCAATAAGAAGGTCCAAGCGATACAGTAAACTGAATTGAAGCATCGGAAACTAAAACCGGACTCACAGGAGGGGTTCAAATCATAGAAAGTTAGGGTGTCAGTCCTCTAGTACTTTAGTCGGCATTGTGCCTTTTGTATTAAATTCGGATGCCATTTCGGTGTTTCATCGTCAATAAGAAGGTCCAAGGGATACAGTAAACCTGAAGTGAAACATCGGAAACTAAAACTGGACTCACAGCAGAGGTTCAAATCATAGAAAGTTAGAGTGTCAGTAATCTTGTACATATGTCAGCATTGCGCCTTTTGTATTAAATTCGGATGCAATTTCTGTGTTTCATCGTCAGTAAGAAGGTCCAAGGTATACAGTACACCTGAAGTGATTCATCGGAATCTGAAAGTGGCCTCACAGGTGGGGTTCAAATCATAGAAAGTTAGAGTGTCAGTATTCTTGTACATATGTCGGCATTATGCCTTTTGTATTAAATTCGGATGAAATATCTGTGTTTCATCGTCAGTAAGAAGGTCCAAGGTATACAGTACACCTGAAGTGAAGCATCGGAATCTGAAAGTGGCCTCACAGGTGGGGTTCAAATCATAGAAAGTTAGAGTGTCAGTATTCTTGTACATATGTCGGCATTATGCCTTTTGTATTAAATTCGGATGAAATATCTGTGTTTCATCGTCAGTAAGAAGGTCCAAGGTATACAGTACACCTGAAGTGAAGCATCGGAATCTGAAACCGGACTTACAGGAGGGGTTCAAATCATAGAAAGTTAGATTAACAGTAATCTTGTGCTTAAGTCGGCATTTTGCATTTGTATCAAATTCGGATGCAATTTCTGTGTTTCATCGTCAATAAGAAGGTTCAAGGATACAGTAAACCTGAAGTGAAGCGTCGGAAACTAAAACGTGACTCACAGGAGTGGTTCAAATCATAGAAAGTTAGAGTATCAGTCCTCTTGTACTTAAGTCGGCATTGTTTCTTTTGTATTAAATTCGGATGCAATTTCAGTGTTTCATCGTCAATAAGAAGGTCCAAGGGATACAGTAAACCTGAAGTGAAGCATCGGAAACTAAAACTGGACTCACAGCAGAGGTTCAAATCATAGAAAGTTAGAGTGTCAGACCTGTAGTACTTAAGTCGGCATTGTGCCTTTTGTATTAAATTCGGATGCAATTTCTGTGTTTCTTCGTCAATAAGAAGGTCCAAGGGATACAGTAAACCTGAAGTGAAGCATCGGAAACTAAGACTGGACTCAAAGGAGAGGTTGAAATCAGAGAAAGTTAGAGTGTCAGTCCTTATGTACTCAAGTCGACATTGTGCCTTTTTTATTAAATTCGAATGCAATTTCTGTGTTTCATCGTCAATAAGAATGTCCAAGGGATACAGTAAACCTGAAGTGAAGCATCGGAAACTAAAACTGGACTCACAGCAGAGGTTCAAATCATAGAAGTTAGAGTGTCAGACCTGTAGTGCTTAAGTCGGCATTGTGCCTTTTGGATTAAATTCGGATGCAATTTCTGTGTTTCTTCGTCAATAAGAAGGTCCAAGGGATACAGTAAACCTGAGGTGAAGCATCGGAAACTAAGACTGGACTCACAGGAGAGGTTCAAATCAGAGAAAGTTAGAGTGTCAGTCCTCTTGTACTCAAGTCGGAATTGTGCATGTGTATTAAATTGAGATGAAATTTCTGTGTTTCATGGTCAATATGAAGGTCCAAGGTATACAGTACACCTGAAGTGAAGCATCGGATTCTAAAACTGGACTCGCAGGAGGGATTCAAATCATAGAAAGTTAGAGTGTCAGTCCTCTTGTACTTAAGTCGGCATTGTGCATTTGTATTAAATTCGGATGAAATTTCAGTGTGTCATCGTCAATAAGAAGGTCTAAGGTATACAGTACACCTGAAGTGAAGCATCGGAATCTAAAACTGGACTCACAGGAATGGTTCAAATCATAGAAAGTTAGAGTGTCAGTCCTCTTGTACTTCATTCGGCATTGTGCCTTTTTTATTAAATTCGGTTGCAATTTCTGGGTTTCATCGTCAATAAGAAGGTCCGAGGGATACAGTAAACCTGAAGTTAAGCATCGGAAAGTAAAACTGGACTCACAGCAGAGGTTCAAATCATAGAAAGTTAGCGTGTCAGTCCTCTTGTACTTCATTCGGCATTGTGCCTTTTTTATTAAATTCGGACGCAATTTCTGTGTTTCATCGTCAATAAGAGGGTCGAAGGGATACAGTAAACCTGAAGTTAAGCATCGGAAACTAAAACTGGACTCACAGCAGAGGTTTAAATCATAGAAAGTTAGAGTTTCAGTCCTCTTGTACTTAAGTCGGCATTGTGCTTTTGTATTAAATTCGGATGCAATTTATGTGTTTCATCGTCAATAAGAAGGTCCAAGGGATACAGTTAACCTGAAGTGAAGCATCGGAAACTAAAACTGGACTCACAGGAGAGGTTCAAATCATAGAGAGTTAGGGTGTCAGTCCTCTACTACTTAAGTCGACATTGTGCCTTATGTATTAAATTCGGATGCAATTTCTGTGTTTCATCGTCAATAAGAAGGTCCAAGGGATACAGTAAACCTGAAATGAAGCATCGGAAACTAAAACTGGACTCACAGGAGAGGTTCAAGTCACAGAAAGTTAGAGTGTCAATCCTCTAGTACTTAAGTCGGCGTTGTGCATTTGTATTAAATTCGGATGTAATTTCTGTGTTTCATCGTCGATAAGAAGGTCCAAGGTATACAGTAAACCTGAAGTGAAGCATCGGAATCTAAAACTGGACTCGCAGGAGGGGTTCAAATCATAGAAAGTTAGAGTGTCAGTATTCTTGTACATAAGTCGGCATTTTGCCTTTTGTATTAAATTCGGATGCAATTTCTGTGCTTCATCATCAAGAGAAGGTACAAGGGATACAGTAAACCTGAAGTTAAGCATCGGAAACTAAAACTGGACTCACAGCAGTGGTTCAAATCATAAAAAGTTAGAGTTTCAGTCCTCTTGTACTTAAGTCGGCATTGTTTCTTTTGTATTAAATTCGGATGCAATTTCAGTGTTTCATCGTCAATAAGAAGGTCCAAGGGATACAGTAAACCTGAAGTGAAGCATCGGAAACTAAAACTGGACTCACAGCAGAGGTTCAAATCATAGAAAGTTAGAGTGTCAGACCTGTAGTACTTAAGTCGGCATTGTGCCTTTTGTATTAAATTCGGATGCAATTTCTGTGTTTCTTCGTCAATAAGAAGGTCCAAGGGATACAGTAAACCTGAAGTGAAGCATCGGAAACTAAGACTGGACTCAAAGGAGAGGTTGAAATCAGAGAAAGTTAGAGTGTCAGTCCTTATGTACTCAAGTCGGCATTGTGCCTTTTTTATTAAATTCGAATGCAATTTCTGTGTTTCATCGTCAATAAGAATGTCCAAGGGATACAGTAAACCTGAAGTGAAGCATCGGAAACTAAAACTGGACTCACAGCAGAGGTTCAAATCATAGAAGTTAGAGTGTCAGACCTGTAGTGCTTAAGTCGGCATTGTGCCTTTTGTATTAAATTCGGATGCAATTTCTGTGTTTCTTCGTCAATAAGAAGGTCCAAGGGATACAGTAAACCTGAGGTGAAGCATCGGAAACTAAGACTGGACTCACAGGAGAGGTTCAAATCAGAGAAAGTTAGAGTGTCAGTCCTCTTGTACTCAAGTCGGAATTGTGCATGTGTATTAAATTGAGATGAAATTTCTGTGTTTCATGGTCAATATGAAGGTCCAAGGTATACAGTACACCTGAAGTGAAGCATTGGATTCTAAAACAGGACTCGCAGGAATGATTCAAATCATAGAAAGTTAGAGTGTCAGTCCTCTTGTACTTAAGTCGGCATTGTGCATTTGTATTAAATTCGGATGAAATTTCAGTGTGTCATCGTCAATAAGAAGGTCTAAGGTATACAGTACACCTGAAGTGAAGCATCGGAAACTAAAATTGGACTCACAGCAGAGGTTCAAATCATAGAAAGTTAGAGTGTCAGACCTGTAGTACTTAAGTCGGCATGTGCCTTTTGTATTAAATTCGGATGCAATTTCTGTGTTTCTTCGTCAATAAGAAGGTCCAAGGGATACAGTAAACCTGAAGTGAAGCATCGGAAACTAAGACTGGACTCAAAGGAGAGGTTGAAATCAGAGAAAGTTAGAGTGTCAGTCCTTATGTACTCAAGTCGGCATTGTGCCTTTTTTATTAAATTCGAATGCAATTTCTGTGTTTCATCGTCAATAAGAAGGTCGATGGGATACAGTAAACCTGAAGTTAAGCATCGGAAACTAAAACTGGACTCACAGCAGAGGTTTAAATCAAGGAAAGTTAGAGTTTCAGTCCTCTTGTACTTAAGTCGGCATTGTGCTTTTGTATTAAATTCGGATGCAATTTATGTGTTTCATCGTCAATAAGAAGGTCCAAGGGATACAGTTAACCTGAAGTGAAGCATCGGAAACTAAAACTGGACTCACAGGAGAGGTTCAAATCATAGAGAGTTAGGGTGTCAGTCCTCTACTACTTAAGTCGACATTGTGCCTTATGTATTAAATTCGGATGCAATTTCTGTGTTTCATCGTCAATAAGAAGGTCCAAGGGATACAGTAAACCTGAAATGAAGCATCGGAAACTAAAACTGGACTCACAGGAGAGGTTCAAATCACAGAAAGTTAGAGTGTCAATCCTCTAGTACTTAAGTCGGCGTTGTGCACTTGTATTAAATTCGGATGTAATTTCTGTGTTTCATCGTCGATAAGAAGGTCCAAGGTATACAGTAAACCTGAAGTGAAGCATCGGAATCTAAAACTGGACTCGCAGGAGGGGTTCAAATCATAGAAAGTTAGAGTGTCAGTATTCTTGTACATAAGTCGGCATTTTGCCTTTTGTATTAAATTCGGATGCAATTTCTGTGCTTCATCATCAAGAGAAGGTACAAGGGATACAGTAAACCTGAAGTTAAGCATCGGAAACTAAAACTGGACTCACAGCAGTGGTTCAAATCATAAAAAGTTAGAGTTACAGTCCTCTTGTACTTAAGTCGGCATTGTGATTTTTGTATTAAATTCGGATTCAATTTCTGTGTTTCATCGTCAATAAGAAGGTCCAAGGGATACAGAAATCCTGAAGTTAAACATCGGAATCTAAAACTGGACTCACAGGAGGGGTTCAAATCATAGAAAGTTAGAGTATCAGTCCTCTTGTACTTAAGTCGGCATTGTGCATTTTTTGTTAAATTCGGATGCAATTTCTGTGTTTCATCGTCAATAAGAAGGTCCAAAGGATACAGTAATCCTGAAGTGAAGCATCGTAAACTAAAACTGGACTCACAGCAGAGGTTCTAATCATAGAGAGTAAGAGTTTCAGTTCTCTTGTAGTTAAGTCGGCATTGTGCCTTTGTATTAAATTCGGATGCAATTTCTGTGTTTCATCGTCAACAAGAAGGTCCAAGGGATACAGTAAACCTGAAGTTAAGCATCGTAATCTAAAACTGGACTCACAGGAGGGGTTCAAATCATAGAAACTTAGAGTACCAGTCCTCTTGTACTTTAGTCGGCATTGTGCCTTTTTTATTAAATTCGGATGCAATTTCTGTGTTTCAACGTCAATAAGAAGGTCCAAGGGATACAGTAAACCTGAAGTGAAGCATCGGAAACTAAAACTGGACTCACAGCAGAGGTTCAAAACATAGAAAGTTAGAGTATTAGTCCTCTTGTACTTAACTCGGCGTTGTGCCTTTTGTATTAAATTCGAATGCAATTTCTGTGTTTTATCGTCAATAAGAAGGTCCAAGCGATACAGTAAACCTGAAGTGAAGCATCGGAAACTAAAACTGGACTCACAGCGGAGGTTCAAATCATAGAAAGTTAGAGTTTCAGTCCTCATGTACTTAAGTCGGCATTGTGAATTTGTATTAAATTCGGATGAAATTTCTGTGTTTCATCGTCAATAAGAAGGTCCAAGGTATACAGTTCACCTGAAGTGAAGCATCGGAATCTAAAACTGGTCTCACAGCAGTGGTTCAAATCGTAGAAAGTTAGAGAGTCAGTCCTCTTGTACTTAAGTCGGCATTGTGCATTTGTATTAAATTCGAATGTAATTTCTGTGTTTCATCGTCGATAAGAAGGTCCAAGGTATACAGTAAACCTGAAGTGAAGCATCGGAATCTAAAACTGGACTCGCAGGAGGGGTTCAAATCATAGAAAGTTAGAGTTTCAGTCCTCTTGTACTTAAGTCGGCATTGTGCCTTTTGTATTAAATTCGGTTGTAATTTCTGTGTTTCTTCGCCAATAAGAAGGTCCAAGGTATACAGTAAAACTGAAGTGTAGCATCGGAACCTAAAACTGGACTCACAGGAGAGGTTCAAATCATAGAAAGTTAGAGTGTCAGTATTCTTGTACATATGTCAGCATTGCGCCTTTTGTATTAAATTCGGATGCAATTTCTGTGTTTCATCGTCAGTAAGAAGGTCCAAGGTATACAGTACACCTGAAGTGAAGCATCGGAATCTGAAAGTGGACTCACAGGTGGGGTTCAAATCATAGAAAGTTAGAGTATCAGTCCTCTTGTACATATGTCGGCATTGTGCCTTTTGTATTAAATTCGGATGAAATATCTGTGTTTCATCGTCTAAAGAAGGTCCAAGGGATACAGTAAACCTGAACTGAAGCATCGGAAACTAAAACCGGACTCACAGGGGAGGTTCAAATCATAGAAAGTTAGGGTGTCAGTCCTCTAGTACGTAAGTCGGCATTGTGCCTTTTGTATTAAATTCGGATGCAATTTCTGTGTTTCATCGTCAATAAGAAGGTCCAAGGGATACAGTAACCCTGAAGTGAAGCATCGGAAACTAAAACTGGACTCACAGCAGAGGTTCAAATCACAGAAAGTTAGAGTGTCAGTCCTCTTGTACTTAAGCTGGCATTATGCACTTGTATTAAATTCGGATGTAATTTCTGTGTTTCATCGTAGATAAGAAGGTCCAAGGTATACAGTAAACCTGAAGTGAAGCATCGGAATCTAAAACTGAACTCGCAGTAGGGGTTCAAATCATAGAAAGTTAGAGTTTCAGTCCTCTTGTACTTAAGTCGGCATTGTGCCTTTTGTATTAAATTCGGATGCAATTTCTGTGTTTCATCGCCAATAAGAAGGTCCAAGGTATACAGTAAACCTAAAGTGAAGCTTCGGAAAGTAAAACTGGACTCACAGGGGAGGTTCAAATCATAGAAAGTTAGAGTGTCACTATTCTTGTACGTAAGTCGGCATTGTGCCTTTTGAATTAAATACGGATGCAATTTCTGAATTTCATCGTCAATAAGAAGGTCCAAGGGATACAGTAAACCTGAAGTGAAGCATCGGAAACTAAAACTGGACTCACAGCAGAGGTTCAAATCATAGAAAGTTAGAGTTTCAGTCCTCTTGTACTTAAGTCGGCATTGTGCCTTTTGTACTAAATTCGGATGCAATTTCAGTGTTTCATCGTCAATAAGAAGGTCCAAGGGAGACAGTAAACCTGAAGTGAAACATCGGAAACTAAAACTGGACTCACAGCAGAGGTTCAAATCATAGAAAGTTAGCGTGTCAGTCCTCTTGTACTTCATTCGGCATTGTGCCTTTTTTATTAAATTCGGACGCAATTTCTGTTTTTCATCGTCAATAAGAGGGTCCAAGGGATACAGTAAACCTGAAGTTAAGCATCGGAAACTAAAACTGGACTCACAGCAGAGGTTCAAATCATAGAAAGTTAGAGTATCAGTCCTCTTGTACTTAAGTCGGCATTGTGCTTTTGTATTAAATTCGGATGCAATTTCTGTGTTTCATCGTCAATAAGAAGGTCCAAGGGATACAGTAAACCTGAAGTTAAGCATCGGAAACTAAAACTGGACTCACAGCAGAGGTTCAAATAATAGAAAGTTAGAGTCTCAGTCCTCTTGTACTTAAGTCGGCATTGTGCTTTTGTATTAAATTCGGATGCAATTTATGTGTTTCATCGTCAGTAAGAAGGTGCAAGGTATACAGTAAACCTGAAGTGAAGCATCGGAATCTAAAACTGGACTCACAGGAGAGGTACAAATCATAGAAAGGTAGAGTGACCGTCCTCTTTTACTTAAGTCGGCATTGTGCATTTTGTATTAAATTCGGATGCAATTTCTGTGTTTCATCGTCAATAAGAAGGTGCGAGGTATACAGTAAACCTGAAGTGAAGCATCGGAATATAAAACTGGACTCACAGGAGAGGTTCAAATCATAGGAAGTGAGAGTGTCAGTCCTCTTGTACTTAAGTCGGCATTGTGCCTTTTGTATTACATTCGGATGGAATTTCTGTGTTTCATCGTCAATAAGAAGGTCCAAGGTATACAGTAAACCTGAAGTGAAGCATCGGAATCTGAAACTGGACTCACAGGAGAGGATCAAATCATAGAATCGGAGAGTGTCAGTCCTCTTGTAGTTAAGTCGGCATTGTGCCTTTTGTATTATATTCGGATGCAATTTCTGTGTTTCATCGTCAATAAGTAGGTGCATGGTATACAGTAAACGTGACGTGAAGCATCGGAATCTAAAACTGGACTCACAGGAGAGGTGCAAATCATAGAAAGTGAGAGTGTCAGTCCTCTTGTACTTATGTCGGCATTGTGCCTTTTGTATTAATTTCGGATGCAATTTCTGAGTTTCATCGTCAATAAGAAGATCCAAGGGATACAGTAAACCTTAAGTGAAACATCGGAACCTAAAACTGGACTCACAAGAGAGGTTCAAATCATAGATTGTTAGAGTGTCTGTCCTCTTGTACTTAAGTCGGCATTGTGTCTTTTGAATTTAATTCCGATGCAATTTCTGTTTTTCATCGTCAATAAGAAGGTGCAAGGTAAACAGTAAACCTGAAGTGAAGCATCGGAATCTAAAACTGGACTCACAGCAGAGGTTCAAATCATAGAAAGTTAGAGTCTCAGTCCTCTTGTACTCAAGTCGGCATTGTGCTTTTGTATTAAATTCGGATGCAATTTATGTGTTTCATCGTCAGTAAGAAGGTGCAAGGTATACAGTAAACCTGAAGTGAAGCATCGGAATCTAAAACTGGACTCACAGGAGAGGTACAAATCATAGAAAGGTAGAGTGACAGTCCTCTTTTACTTAAGTCGGCATTGTGCATTTTGTATTAAATTCGGATGCAATTTCTGTGTTTCATCGTCAATAAGAAGGTGCGAGGTATACAGTAAACCTGAAGTGAAGCATCGGAATATAAAACTGGACTCACAGGAGAGGTTCAAATCATAGGAAGTGTGAGTGTCAGTCCTCTTGTACTTAAGTCGGCATTGTGCCTTTTGTATTACATTCGGATGGAATTTCTGTGTTTCATCGTCAATAAGAAGGTCCAAGGTATACAGTAAACCTGAAGTGAAGCATCGGAATCTGAAACTGGACTCACAGGAGAGGATCAAATCATAGAATGGGAGAGTGTCAGTCCTCTTGTAGTTAAGTCGGCATTGTGCCTTTTGTATTATATTCGGATGCAATTTCTGTGTTTCATCGTCAATAAGTAGGTGCATGGTATACAGTAAACGTGACGTGAAGCATCGGAATCTAAAACTGGACTCACAGGAGAGGTGCAAATCATAGAAAGTGAGAGTGTCAGTCCTCTTGTACTTATGTCGGCATTGTGCCTTTTGTATTAATTTCGGATGCAATTTCTGAGTTTCATCGTCAATAAGAAGATCCAAGGGATACAGTAAACCTTAAGTGAAGCATCGGAACCTAAAACTGGACTCACAGGAGAGGTTCAAATCATAGATTGTTAGAGTGTGTGTCCTCTTGTACTTAAGTCGGCATTGTGTCTTTTGAATTTAATTCCGATGCAATTTCTGTTTTTCATCGTCAATAAGAAGGTGCAAGGTATACAGTAAACCTGAAGTGAAGCATCGCAATCTAAAACTGGATTCACAGGAGAGGTTCAAATCATAGAGAGTTAGAATGTCAGTCCTCCTGTACTTAAGTCGGCATTGTGCCTTCTGAATTTAATTCCGATGCAATTTCTGTGTTTCATCGTCAATAAGAAGGTGCAAGGTATACAGTAAACCTGAAGTGAAGCACCGGAATCTAAAACTGGACTCACAGGAGAGGTTCAAATCATAGAAAGGGAGAGTGTCAGTCCTCTTTTACTTAAGTCGGCATTGTGCCTTTTGTATTAAATTCGGATGCAATTTCTGTATTTCATCGTCAATACGAAGGTCTAAGGGATACAGTGAGCCTGACGTGAAGCATCGGAATCTAAAACTGGACTCACAGGAGAGTTTCAAATCATAGAAAGAGAGAGTGACAGTCCTCTTTTACTTAAGTCTGCATAGTGAATTTTCTATTAAATTCAAATGAAATTTCTGTGTTTCATCGTCAATAAGAATGTCGAAGGTATACAGTAAACCTGAAGTGAAGCATCGGAATCTAAAACTGGACTCACAGGAGAGGTTCAAATCATAGGGAGTTAGAGTGTCAGTCCTCTTGTACTTAAGTCGGCATTGTGCCTTTAGTATTAAATTCCGATGCAATTTCTGTGTTTCATCGTCAATAAGAAGGTGCAAGGTATACAGTAAACCTGAAGTGAAGCATCGGAATCGAGAACTGGGCTCACAGGAGAGGTTCAAATCATAGAAAGAGAGAGTGCCAGTCCTCTTTTACTTAAGTCGGCATTGTGCCTTTTGTATTACTTTCGGATGAAATTTCTGTGTGTTTCATCGTCAATAAGAAGGTCCAAGGTATACAGTAAACCGGAAGTGAAGCATCGAAATCTGAAACTGGACTCACAGGAGAGGATCAAATCATGGAATGCGAGAGTGTCAGTCCTCTTGTACTTAAGTAGGCGATGTGTCTTTTGTATTAAATTCGGATGCAATTTCTGTGTTTCATCGTCAATAAGATGGTTCAAGGTATACAGTAAACCTGAAGTGAAGCATCGGAATCTGAAGCTGGACTTACAGGAGAGGTTCAAATCATAGAATGGGAGAGTGTCAGTCCTCTTGTCCATAGGTCGGCATTGTGCCTTTTGTATAAAAATCGGATGCAATTTCTGTGTTTCATCTTCAATAGGAAGGTACAAGGTATACAGTAAACCTGAAGTGAACAATCCGAATCTCAAACTGGACTCACAGGAAATGTTCAAATCATTGAAAGTGAGAGTGTCAGTCCTCTTGTACATAAGCCGGCATTGTGCCCTTTGTATTTAATTCGGATGCAATTTCTGTGTTTCATCGTCAATAAGAAGGTACAAAGTATACAGTAAACCTGAAGTGAACTATCGGAATCCAAAACTGGACTCACAGGAGAGGTTCAAATCACAGAAGGTGAGAATGTCAGTCCTATTGAACTTAAGTCGCCATTGTGCCTTTTGTATTACATTCGGATGCAATTTCTGTGTTTCATCGTCAATTAGAAGGACCACGGGGTACAGTAAACCTGAAGTGAAGCATCGAAATTTAAAACTGGACTCACAGGAGAGGTTCATATCATAGATAGTTAGAGGGTCAGTCCTCTTGTACATAAGTCGGCATTGTGACTTTTGAATTTAATTCCGATGAGATTTCTGTGTTTCATCGTCAATAAGAAGGTGCAAGGTATACAGTAAACCTGAAGTGAAGCATCAGAATGCAAAACTGGACTCACAGGAGAGGTTCAAATCATAGAGAATTAGAGTGTCAGTCCTCTTGTACTTAAGTCGGCATTGTGCCTTTTATATTACATTCGGATGGAATATCTGTGTTTCATCGTCAATAAGAAGGTCCAAGGTATACAGTAAACCTGAAGTGAAGCATCGGAATCTGAAACTGGACTCACAGGAGAGGATCAAATCATAGAATGGGAGAGTGTCAGTCCTCTTGTAGTTAAGTCGGCATTGTGCCTTTTGTATTATATTCGGATGCAATTTCTGTGTTTCATCGTCAATAAGTAGGTGCATGGTATACAGTAAACGTGACGTGAAGCATCGGAATCTAAAACTGGACTCACAGGAGAGGTGCAAATCATAGAAAGTGAGAGTGTCAGTCCTCTTGTACTTATGTCGGCATTGTGCCTTTTGTATTAATTTCGGATGCAATTTCTGAGTTTCATCGTCAATAAGAAGATCCAAGGGATACAGTAAACCTTAAGTGAAGCATCGGAACCTAAAACTGGACTCACAGGAGAGGTTCAAATCATAGATTGTTAGAGTGTGTGTCCTCTTGTACTTAAGTCGGCATTGTGTCTTTTGAATTTAATTCCGATGCAATTTCTGTTTTTCATCGTCAATAAGAAGGTGCAAGGTATACAGTAAACCTGAAGTGAAGCATCGCAATCTAAAACTGGATTCACAGGAGAGGTTCAAATCATAGAGAGTTAGAATGTCAGTCCTCTTGTACTTAAGTCGGCATTGTGCCTTCTGAATTTAATTCCGATGCAATTTCTGTGTTTCATCGTCAATAAGAAGGTGCAAGGTATACAGTAAACCTGAAGTGAAGCATCGGAATCTAAAACTGGACTCACAGGAGAGGTTCAAATCATAGAAAGGGAGAGTGTCAGTCCTCTTTTACTTAAGTCGGCATTGTGCCTTTTGTATTAAATTCGGATGCAATTTCTGTATTTCATCGTCAATACGAAGGTCTAAGGGATACAGTGAGCCTGACGTGAAGCATCGGAATCTAAAACTGGACTCACAGGAGAGTTTCATATCATAGAAAGAGAGAGTGACAGTCCTCTTTTACTTAAGTCTGCATAGTGAATTTTCTATTAAATTCAAATGAAATTTCTGTGTTTCATCGTCAATAAGAATGTCGAAGGTATACAGTAAACCTGAAGTGAAGCATCGGAATCTAAAACTGGACTCACAGGAGAGGTTCAAATCATAGGGAGTTAGAGTGTCAGTCCTCTTGTACTTAAGTCGGCATTGTGCCTTTAGTATTAAATTCCGATGCAATTTCTGTGTTTCATCGTCAATAAGAAGGTGCAAGGTATACAGTAAACCTGAAGTGAAGCATCGGAATCGAGAACTGGGCTCACAGGAGAGGTTCAAATCATAGAAAGAGAGAGTGCCAGTCCTCTTTTACATAAGTCGGCATTGTGCCTTTTGTATTACTTTCGGATGAAATTTCTGTGTGTTTCATCGTCAATAAGAAGGTCCAAGGTATACAGTAAACCGGAAGTGAAGCATCGAAATCTGAAACTGGACTCACAGGAGAGGATCAAATCATGGAATGCGAGAGTGTCAGTCCTCTTGTACTTAAGTAGGCGATGTGTCTTTTGTATTAAATTCGGATGCAATTTCTGTGTTTCATCGTCAATAAGATGGTTCAAGGTATACAGTAAACCTGAAGTGAAGCATCGGAATCTGAAGCTGGACTTACAGGAGAGGTTCAAATCATAGAATGGGAGAGTGTCAGTCCTCTTGTCCATAGGTCGGCATTGTGCCTTTTGTATAAAAATCGGATGCAATTTCTGTGTTTCATCTTCAATAGGAAGGTACAAGGTATACAGTAAACCTGAAGTGAACAATCCGAATCTCAAACTGGACTCACAGGAAATGTTCAAATCATTGAAAGTGAGAGTGTCAGTCCTCTTGTACATAAGCCGGCATTGTGCCCTTTGTATTTAATTCGGATGCAATTTCTGTGTTTCATCGTCAATAAGAAGGTACAAAGTATACAGTAAACCTGAAGTGAACTATCGGAATCCAAAACTGGACTCACAGGAGAGGTTCAAATCACAGAAGGTGAGAATGTCAGTCCTATTGAACTTAAGTCGCCATTGTGCCTTTTGTATTACATTCGGATGCAATTTCTGTGTTTCATCGTCAATTAGAAGGACCACGGGGTACAGTAAACCTGAAGTGAAGCATCGAAATTTAACACTGGACTCACAGGAGAGGTTCATATCATAGATAGTTAGAGGGTCAGTCCTCTTGTACATAAGTCGGCATTGTGACTTTTGAATTTAATTCCGATGGGATTTCTGTTTCATCGTCAATAAGAAGGTGCAAGGTATACAGTAAACCTGAAGTGAAGCATCAGAATGCAAAACTGGACTCACCGGAGAGGTTCAAATCATAGAGAATTAGAGTGTCAGTCCTCTTGTACTTAAGTCGGCATTGTGCCTTTAGTATTAGATTCCTATGCAATTTATGTGTTTCATCGTCAGTAAGAAGGTGCAAGGTAACCAGCAAACCTGAAGTAAAGCATCGCAATCTAAAACTGGACTCACAGGAGAGGTACAAATCATAGAAAGAGAGAATGACAGTCCTCTTTTACTTAAGTCGGCATTGTGCCTTTTGTATTAAATTCGCATGAAATTTCTGTGTTTCATCGTCAATAAGAAGGTCCAAGGTATACAGTAAACCTGAAGTGAAGCATCGGAATCTGAAACTGGACTCACAGGAGAGGATCAAATCATGGAAAGGGAGAGTGTCAGTCCTCTTGTACTTAAGTCGGCATTGTGCCTTTTGTATTAAAATCGGATGCAATTTCTGTGTTTCATCGTCAATAAGAAGGTGGAAGGTATACAGTAAACCTGAAGTGAAGCATCGGAATCTAAAACTCGACTCACAGGAAAGGTTCAAATCATAGAAAGTGAGAGTGTCAGTCCTCTTGTACTTATGTTGGCATTGTGCTTTTTGTATTAATTTCGGATGCAATTTCTGTGTTTCATCGTCAATAAGAAGATCCAAGGGATACAGTAAACCTGAAGTGAAGCATCGGAACCTAAAACTGGACTCACAGGAGAGGTCCAAATCATAGATTGTTAGAGTGTCAGTCCTCTTGTACTTAAGTCGGCATTGTGCCTTCTGAATTTAATTCCGATGAAATTTCTGTGTTTCATCGTCAACAAGATGATGCAAGGTATACAGTAGACCTGAAGTGAAGCATCAGAATCTAAAACTGGACTCACGGGAGAGGTTCATATCATAGAAAGAGAGAGTGTCGGTCCTCTTTTACTTAAGTCGGCATTGTGCCTTTTGTATAAAATTCGGATGCAATTTCTGAATTTCATCGTCAATAAGATGGTCCAAGGGATACAGTAAACCTAAAGCGAAGCATCGGAATCAGAAACTGGACTCACAGGAGAGGTTCAAATCGTAGAAAGTGTGACTGTCAGTCCTCTTGTACTTAAGTCGGCATTGTACCTTTTGTATTAAATTCCGATGCAATTTCTGTGTTTCATCGTCAATAAGAAGGTGCAAGGTATACAGTAAACCTTAAGTGAAGCATTGGAATCTAAAACTGGACTCACAGGTGTGGTTCAAATCATAGAAAGAGAGAGTTTCAGTCCTCTTTTACGTAATTCGGCCTTGTGTATTAAATTCGGATGCAATTTCTGTGTTCCTTCGTCAATAAGAAGGTCTAAGGGATACAGTAAACCTGAAGTGAAGCATCGGAATCTAGAACTGGATTCACGGGAGAGGTACAAATCATAGAAATGGAGAAAGTCAGTCCTCTTGTACTAAAGTCGGCATTGTGCCTTTTGTATTAAATTCGGATGCAATTTCTGTGTTTCAGCGTCAATAAGAAGGTACAAGGTATAGAGTAAACCTGAAGTGAAGTATCGGAATCTAAAACTGAACTCACAGGAGAGGTTCAAATCATAGAAAGTGAGAGTGTCAGTGTTATTGTACTTAAGTTTGCATTGTGAATTTTGTATTAAAATCGAATGCAATTTCTGTGTTTCATCGTCATTTAGAAGGTCCAAGGGATACAGTCAAACTGAAGTGAAGCATCGGAATCTAAAACTGGACTGACAGGAGAGGTTCAAATCATAGATAGTTACAGTGTCAGTCCTCTTGTACTTAAGTCGGCACTGTGCTTTTTGAATTTAATTCCGATGCAATTTCTGTGTTTCATCGTCAATAAGAAAGAGCAAGGTATACAGTAAACCTGAAGTGAAGCATCGGAAACTAAAACTGGACTCACAGGAGAGGTTCAAATCATAGAAAGAAAGAGTGTCAGTCCTCTTTGACTTAAGTCGGCCTTTTGTATTAAATTCGGATGCAATTTCTGTGTTTAATCGTCAATAAGAAGGTCCAAGGGATACAGTAAACCTGAAGTGAAGCATCGGAATCTAAAACTGGACTCACAGGAGAGGTTCAAATCATAGGGAGTTAGAGTGTCAGTCCTCTTGTACTTAAGTCGGCATTGTGCCTTTAGTATTAAATTCCGATGCAATTTCTGTGTTTCATCGTCAATAAGGAGGTGCAAGGTATACAGTAAACCTGAAGTGAAGCATCGGAATCGAGAACTGGGCTCACAGGAGAGGTTCAAATCATAGAAAGAGAGAGTGCCAGTCCTCTTTTACTTAAGTCGGCATTGTGCCTTTTGTATTACTTTCGGATGAAATTTCTGTGTGTTTCATCGTCAATAAGAAGGTCCAAGGTATACAGTAAACCGGAAGTGAAGCATCGAAATCTGAAACTGGACTCACAGGAGAGGATCAAATCATGGAATGCGAGAGTGTCAGTCCTCTTGTACTTAAGTAGGCGATGTGTCTTTTGTATTAAATTCGGATGCAATTTCTGTGTTTCATCGTCAATAAGATGGTTCAAGGTATACAGTAAACCTGAAGTGAAGCATCGGAATCTGAAGCTGGACTTACAGGAGAGGTTCAAATCATAGAATGGGAGAGTGTCAGTCCTCTTGTCCATAGGTCGGCATTGTGCCTTTTGTATAAAAATCGGATGCAATTTCTGTGTTTCATCTTCAATAGGAAGGTACAAGGTATACAGTAAACCTGAAGTGAACAATCCGAATCTCAAACTGGACTCACAGGAAATGTTCAAATCATTGAAAGTGAGAGTGTCAGTCCTCTTGTACATAAGCCGGCATTGTGCCCTTTGTATTTAATTCGGATGCAATTTCTGTGTTTCATCGTCAATAAGAAGGTACAAAGTATACAGTAAACCTGAAGTGAACTATCGGAATCCAAAACTGGACTCACAGGAGAGGTTCAAATCACAGAAGGTGAGAATGTCAGTCCTATTGAACTTAAGTCGCCATTGTGCCTTTTGTATTACATTCGGATGCAATTTCTGTGTTTCATCGTCAATTAGAAGGACCACGGGGTACAGTAAACCTGAAGTGAAGCATCGAAATTTAAAACTGGACTCACAGGAGAGGTTCATATCATAGATAGTTAGAGGGTCAGTCCTCTTGTACATAAGTCGGCATTGTGACTTTTGAATTTAATTCCGATGAGATTTCTGTGTTTCATCGTCAATAAGAAGGTGCAAGGTATACAGTAAACCTGAAGTGAAGCATCAGAATGCAAAACTGGACTCACAGGAGAGGTTCAAATCATAGAGAATTAGAGTGTCAGTCCTCTTGTACTTAAGTCGGCATTGTGCCTTTTGAATTTAATTCCGATGCAATTCTTGTGTTTCATCGTCAATAAGACGGTGTAAGGTATACAGTAAACTTGAAGTGAAGCATCGGAATCTAAAACTGGATTCACAGGAGAGGTTCAAATCATAGAGAGTTAGAGTGTCAGTCCTCTTGTACTTAAGTCGGCATTGTGCCTTTAGTATTAGATTCCGATGCAATTTATGTGTTTCATCGTCAGTAAGAAGGTGCAAGGTAACCAGCAAACCTGAAGTAAAGCATCGCAATCTAAAACTGGACTCACAGGAGAGGTACAAATCATAGAAAGAGAGAATGACAGTCCTCTTTTACTTAAGTCGGCATTGTGCCTTTTGTATTAAATTCGCATGAAATTTCTGTGTTTCATCGTCAATAAGAAGGTCCAAGGTATACAGTAAACCTGAAGTGAAGCATCGGAATCTGAAACTGGACTCACAGGAGAGGATCAAATCATGGAAAGGGAGAGTGTCAGTCCTCTTGTACTTAAGTCGGCATTGTGCCTTTTGTATTAAAATCGGATGCAATTTCTGTGTTTCATCGTCAATAAGAAGGTGGAAGGTATACAGTAAACCTGAAGTGAAGCATCGGAATCTAAAACTCGACTCACAGGAAAGGTTCAAATCATAGAAAGTGAGAGTGTCAGTCCTCTTGTACTTATGTTGGCATTGTCCTTTTTGTATTAATTTCGGATACAATTTCTGTGTTTCATCGTCAATAAGAAGATCCAAGGGATACAGTAAACCTGAAGTGAAGCATCGGAACCTAAAACTGGACTCACAGGAGAGGTCCAAATCATAGATTGTTAGAGTGTCAGTCCTCTTGTACTTAAGTCGGCATTGTGCCTTCTGAATTTAATTCCGATGAAATTTCTGTGTTTCATCGTCAACAAGATGATGCAAGGTATACAGTAGACCTGAAGTGAAGCATCGGAATCTAAAACTGGACTCACGGGAGAGGTTCATATCATAGAAAGAGAGAGTGTCGGTCCTCTTTTACTTAAGTCGGCATTGTGCCTTTTGTATAAAATTCGGATGCAATTTCTGAATTTCATCGTCAATAAGATGGTCCAAGGGATACAGTAAACCTAAAGCGAAGCATCGGAATCAGAAACTGGACTCACAGGAGAGGTTCAAATCGTAGAAAGTGTGACTGTCAGTCCTCTTGTACTTAAGTCGGCATTGTACCTTTTGTATTAAATTCCGATGCAATTTCTGTGTTTCATCGTCAATAAGAAGGTGCAAGGTATACAGTAAACCTTAAGTGAAGCATTGGAATCTAAAACTGGACTCACAGGTGTGGTTCAAATCATAGAAAGAGAGAGTTTCAGTCCTCTTTTACGTAATTCGGCCTTGTGTATTAAATTCGGATGCAATTTCTGTGTTCCTTCGTCAATAAGAAGGTCTATGGGATACAGTAAACCTGAAGTGAAGCATCGGAATCTAGAACTGGATTCACGGGAGAGGTACAAATCATAGAAATGGAGAAAGTCAGTCCTCTTGTACTAAAGTCGGCATTGTGCCTTTTGTATTAAATTCGGATGCAATTTCTGTGTTTCAGCGTCAATAAGAAGGTACAAGGTATAGAGTAAACCTGAAGTGAAGTATCGGAATCTAAAACTGAACTCACAGGAGAGGTTCAAATCATAGAAAGTGAGAGTGTCAGTGTTATTGTACTTAAGTTTGCATTGTGAATTTTGTATTAAAATCGAATGCAATTTCTGTGTTTCATCGTCATTTAGAAGGTCCAAGGGATACAGTCAAACTGAAGTGAAGCATCGGAATCTAAAACTGGACTGACAGGAGAGGTTCAAATCATAGATAGTTACAGTGTCAGTCCTCTTGTACTTAAGTCGGCACTGTGCTTTTTGAATTTAATTCCGATGCAATTTCTGTGTTTCATCGTCAATAAGAAAGAGCAAGGTATAAAGTAAACCTGAAGTGAAGCATCGGAATCTAAAACTGGACTCACAGGAGAGGTTCAAATCATAGAAAGAAAGAGTGTCAGTCCTCTTTGACTTAAGTCGGCCTTTTGTATTAAATTCGGATGCAATTTCTGTGTTTAATCGTCAATAAGAAGGTCCAAGGGATACAGTAAACCTGAAGTGAAGCATCGGAATCTGAAACTGGACTCACAGGAGAGGATCAAATCAGAGAATGGGAGAGTGTCAGTCCTCTTGTACTTAAGTCGGCATTGTGCCTTTTGTATTAAAATCGGATGCAATTTCTGTATTTCATCGTCAATAAGAAGGTGCAAGGTATACAGTAAACCTGAAGTGAAGCATCGGAATGTAAAACTGGACTCACAGGAGAGGTTCAAATCATAGAATGTGAGAGTGTCAGTCCTCTTGTACTTAAGTCGGCATTGTGACTTTTGCATTAAATTCGGATGAAATTTCTGTGTTTCATCGTCAATAAGAAGGTCCAAGGTATACAGTAAACCTGAAGTGAAGCATCTGAATCTGAAACTGGACTCACAGCAGAGGATCAAATCATAGAATGGGAGAGTGTCAGTCCTCTTGTACTTAAGTCGGCATTGTGCCTTTAGTATTATATTCGGATGCAATTTCTGTGTTTCATCGTCAATAAGTAGGTGCAAGGTATACAGTAAACCTGACGTGAAGCATCGGAATCTAAAACTGGTCTCACAGGAGAGGTTCAAATCATAGAAAGTGAGAGTGTCAGTCCTCTTGTACTTATGTCGGCATTGTGCTTTTTGTATTAATTTCGGATGCAATTTCTGTGTTTCATCGTCAATAAGAAGATCCAAGGGATACAGTAAACCTGAAGTGAAGCATCGGAACCTAAAACTGGACTCACAGGAGAGGTTCAAATCATAGATTGTTAGAGTGTCAGTCCTCTTGTACTTAAGTCGGCATTGTGTCTTTTGAATTTAGTTCCGATGCAATATCTGTGTTTCATCGTCAATAAGAAGGTGCAATGTATACAGTAAACCTGAAGTGAAGCATCGCAATCTAAAACTGGATTCACAGGAGAGGTTCAAATCATAGAGAGTTAGAGTGTCAGTCCTCTTGTACTTAAGTCGGCATTGTGCCTTCTGAATTTATTTCCGATGCCATTTCTGTGTTTCATCGTCAATAACAAGGTGCAAGGTATACAGTAAACCTGAAGTGAAGCATCAGAATCTAAAACTGGACTCACAGGAGAGGTTCAAATCATAGTAAGAGAGAGTGTCGGTCCTCTTTTACTTAAGTCGGCATTGTGCCTTTTGTATAAAATTCGGATGCAATTTCTGAATTTCATCGTCAATAAGATGGTCCGAGGGATACAGTAAACCTGAAGTGAAGCATCGGAATCTAAAACTGGACTCACAGGAGAGGTTCAAATCGTAGAAAGTGAGACTGTCAGTCCTCTTGTACTTAAGTCGGCATTGTGCCATTTGTATTACATTCCGATGCAATTTCTGTGTTTCATCGCCAATAAGAAGGTGCAAGGTATACAGTAAACCTTAAGTGAAGCATTGGAATCTAAAACTGGACTCACAGGAGTGGTTCAAATCATAGAAAGAGAGAGTGTCAGTCCTCTTTTACTTAAGTCGGCCTTTTGTATTAAATTCGGATGCAATTTCTGTGTTTCATCGTAAATAAAAAGGTCTATGGGTACAGTAAACCTGAAGTGAAGCATCGGAATCTAGAACTGGACTCACGGGAGAGGTTCAAATCATAGAAATGAAGAGTGTCAGTCCTCTTGTACTTAAGTCGGCATTGTGCCTTTCGTATTAAATTCGGATGCAATTTCTGTGTTTCATCGTCAATAAGAAGGTACAAGGTATACAGTAAACCTGAAGTGAAGTATCGGAATCTAAAACTGAACTCACAGGAGAGGTTCAAATCATAGAAAGTGAGAGTGTCAGTCTTATTGTACTTTAGTCGGCATTGTGCCTTGTGTATTAAATTCGGATGCAATTTCTGTGTTTCATCGTCAATTAGAAGGTCCAAGGGATACAGCCAACCTGAAGTGAAGCATCGGAATCTATAACTGGACTGACAGAAGCGGTTCAAATCATAGATAGTTACAGTGTCAGTCCTCTTGTACTTAAGTCGGCACTGTGCTTTTTGAATTTAATTCCGATGCAATTTCTGTGTTTCATCGTCAATAAGAAAGAGCAAGGTATACAGTAAACCTGAAGTGAAGCATTGGAATCTAAAACTGGACTCACAGGAGAGGTTCAAATCATAGAAAGGTAGAGTGTCAGTCCTCTTGTACATAAGTCGGCATTGTGCCTCTTGTATTAAATTCGGATGTAATTTCTGTGTTTCATCGTCAATAAGAAGGTACAAGGTATACAGTAAACCTGAAGTGAACTATGGGAATCTAAAATTGGACTCACAGGAGAGGTTCAAATTATAGAAAGTGAGAGTGTCAGTCCTATTGTACTTAAGTCGGCATTGTGCCTTTTGTATTACATTCGGATGCAATTTCTGTGTTTCATCGTCAATTAGAAGGTCCAAGGGATACAGTAAACCTGAAGTGAAGCATCGGAATTTAAAACTGGACTCACAGGAGTGGTTGAAATCAAAGATTGTTAGAGGGTCAGTCCTCTTGTACTTAAGTCGGCATTGGGCCTTTTCAATTTACTTCCGATGCAATTCTTGTGTTTCATTGTCAATAGGACGGTGTAAGGTATACAGTGAACCTGAAGTGAAGAATCGGAATCTAAAACTGGACTCACAGGAGAGGTTCAAATCATAGAAAGTGAGAGTGTCAGTCCTCTTGTTCTTAAGTCGGCATTGTGCCTTTAGTATTAGATTCCGATGCAATTTCTGTGTTTTATCGTCAATAAGAATGTGCAAGGTATACAGTAAACCAGAAAGTGAAGCATCGGAATCCAAAACTGGACCCACAGGAGAGGTACAAATCAAAGAGAGTTAGAGTGTCAGTCCGCTTGTACTTAAGTTGGCATTGTGCCTTTTGAATTTAATTCCGATGGAATTCTTGGGGTTCATCGTTATTAAGAGGGTGTAAGGTATACAGTGAAGCTGAAGTAAAGCATCGGAATCTAAAACTGGACTCACAGGAGAGGTTCAAATCATAGAAAGAGAGAGTGACAGTCCTCTTTTACTTAAGTCGGAATTGTGCCTTTTGTATTGAATTCGGATGAAATTTCTGTGTTTCATCGTCAGTAGGAAGGTCCAACGTATACAGTAAACCTGAGCTGAAGCATCGGAATCTGAAACTGGACTCACAGGAGAGGATCAAATCATTGCATGGGAGAGTGTCAGTCCTCTTGTACTTCAGTCGGCATTGTGCCTTTAGTATTAGATTCCGATGCAATTTCTGTGTTTCATCGTCAATAAGAAAGTGCAAGGTATACAGTAAACCTGAAGTGAAGCAACGGAATCTAAAACTGGACTCACAGGAGAGGTTCAAATCATTGAGAGGGAGAGTGTCAGTCCTCTTTTACTTAAGTCGGCATTGTGCCTTTTGTATTAAATTCGGCTGCATTTTCTGTAATTCATCGTCAATGAGAAGGTCCAAGGGATCCAGTAAACCTGAAGTGAAGCATCGGAATCTAAAACTGGACTCACAGGAGAGGTTCAAATCATAGAAAGTTAGAGTGTCAGTCCTCTTGTACTAATGTTGGCATTGTGCCTTTGTATTAAACTCCGATGCAATTTTCTGTCTTTCATCGTCAATAAGAAGGTGCAAGGTATACAGTAAACCTGAAGTGAAGCATTGGAATCTAAAACTGGACTCACAGGAGAGGTTCAAATCATAGAAAGTGAGAGTGTCAGTCCTCCTGTTCTTAAACGGCATTGTGCATTTTGTATTAAATTCCGATGCTATTACTGGTTTCATCGTCAATAAGAAGGTGCAAGGTATACAGAAAACCTGAAATGAAGCATCGGAATCTAAAACTGGACTCACAGGAGAGGTTCAAATAATAGAAAGAGAGAGTGAAAGTCCTCTTGTTCTTAAGCCGGCATTGTGCATTTGTATTAAATTCGGATGCAATTTCTGTGTTTCATCGTCAATAAGAAGGTCCAAGGGATACAGTAAACATGAAGTGAAGCATCGGAATCTAAAACTGGACTCACAGGAGAGGTTCAAATAATAGAAAGAGAGTGTGAAAGTCCTCTTTTACTTAAATCGGCATTGTGCATTTGTATTAAATTCGGTTGCAATTTCTGTGTTTCATCGTCAATAAGAAGGTCCAAGGGATATAGTAAACCTGAAATGAAGCATCGGAATCTAAAACTGGACTCACAGGAGAGGTTCAAATCATAGAAACAGAGAGTGACAGTCCTCTTGTACTTAAGTTGGCATTGTGCCTTTTGTATTAAATTCGGATGCAATTTCTGTGTTTCATCGTCAATAAGATGTTGCAAGGTATACAGTAAACTTGAAGTGAAACATCGGAATCTAAAACTGGACTCACAGGAGAGGTTCAAATCATAGAAAGTGAGAGCGTCAGACCTCTTGTACTTAAGTCGGCATTGTGCCTTTTGTGTTAAATTCGGATGCAATTTCTGTGTTTCATGGTCAATAAGGTGGTCCAAGGGATACACTAAACCTGAAGTGAAGCATCGGAACCCAAAACTGGACTCACAGGAGAGGTTCAAATCGTAGATAGTTAGAGTGTCAGTCCTCTTGTACTTAAGTAAGCATTGTGCGCTTTGTATTTAATTCGGATGCAATTTCTGTGTTTCATGGTCAATAAGATGGTCCAAGCGATACAGTAAACCTGAAGTGAAGCTTCGGAACCTAAAACTGGACACACAGGAGAGGTTCAAATCATAGAAAGTGACAGTGTCAGTCCTCTTTTACATAAGTCGGCCTTTTGTAATTAATTCGAATGCAATTTCTGTGTTTCATCGTCAATAAGAGGGTCTAAGTGATACAGTAAACCTGAAGTGAAACATCGGAATCCAGAACTGGACTCACAGGAGAGGTTCAAATCATAGAAAGGGAGAGTGTCAGTCCTCTTGTACTTAAGTCGGCATTGTGCCTTTTGTATTAAACTCGGATGCAATTTCTGTGTTTCATCGTCAATAAGAAGGTACAAGGTATACAGTAAACCTGAAGTGAACTATCGGAATCTAAAACTGGACTCACAGGAGAGGTTCAAATCATAGAAAGTATGAGTGTCAGTCCTATTGTACTTAAGTCGGCATTGTGATTTTGTATTAAATTCGGATCCAATTTCTGTGTTTCATCGTCAATTAGAAGGTCCAATGGATACAGTAAACCTGAAGTGAAGCATCGGAATCTAAAACTTAACTCACAGGAGAGGTTCAAATCATAGATAGTTAGAGTGTCAGTCCTCTTGTACTTAAGTCGGCATTGTGCCTTTTGAATTTAATTCCGATGCAATTTCTGTGTTTCATCGTCAATAAGAAGGTCAAGGTATACAGTTAACACGAAGTGAAGCATCGGAATCTAAAACTGGTTCACAGGAGCGGTTCAAATCATAGAGAGTTAGAGTGTCAGTCCTCTTGTACTTAAGTCGGCTTTGTGCCTTTTGAATTTAATTCCGATGCAATTTATATGTTTCATCGTCAATAAGAAAGTGCAAGGTATACAGTAAACCTGAAGTGAAGCAACGGAATCTAAAACTGCACTCACAGGAGAGGTTCAAATCATAGAGAGGGAGAGTTCAGTCCTCTTTTACTTAAGTCGGCATTGTGCCTTTTGTATTAAATTCGGATGCAATTTCTGTATTTCATCGTCAATGAGAAGGTCCAAGGGATCCAGTAAACCTGAAGTGAAGCATCGGAATCTAAAACTGGACTCACAGGAGAGGTTCAAATCATAGAAAGTTAGAGTGTCAGTCCTCTTGTACTAACGTCGGCATTGTGCCTTTGTATTAAATTCCGATGCAAATTTCTGTCTTTCATCGTCAATAAGAAGGTGCAAGGTATACGGTAAACCTGAAGTGACGCATCGGAAACTAAAACTGGACTCACAGGAGAAGTTCAAATCATAGAATGGGAGAGTGTCAGTCCCCTTTTACTTAAGTCGGCATTATGCCTTTCGTATTAAATTCGGATGCAATTTCTGTGTTTCATCGTCAATAAGAAGGTCCAAGGGATACAGTATACCTGAAGTGAAGCATCGGAATCTAAAACTGGACTCACAGGAGAGGATCAAATCTTTGAAAGTTAGAGTGTCAGTCCTCTTGTACTTAAGTCGACATTGTGCCTTTTTAATTTAATTCCGATGCAATATCTCAGTTTCATCGTCAATTTGAAGGTGCAAGGTATACAGTAAACCTGAAGTGAAGCATTGGAATCTAAAACTGGACTCACAGGAGAGGTTCAAATCATAGAAAGTAAGAGTGTCAGTCCTCTTGTTCTTAAGTCGGCATTGTGCATTTTGTATTATATTCCGATGCTATCTCTGGTTCCATCGTCAATAAGAAGGTGCGAGGTATACAGTAAACCTGAAATGAAGCATCGGAATCTAAAACTGGACTCACAGGAGAGGTTCAAATCATAGAAAGAGAGAGTGAAAGTCCTCTTTTACTTAAGTCGGCATTGTGCATTTGTATTAAATTCGGATGCAATTTCTGTGTTTCATCGTCAATAAGAAGGTCCAAGGGATACAGTAAACCTGAAGTGAAGAATCGGAATCTAAAACTGGACTCACAGGAGAGGATCAGATAATAGAAAGAGAGAGTGAAAGTCCTCTTTTACTTAAATCGGCATTGTGCATTTGTATTAAATTCGGATGCAAATTCTGTGTTTCATCGTCAATAAGAAGGTCCAAGGGATATAGTAAACCTGAAGTGAAGCATCGGAATCTAAAGGTGGACTGACAGGAGAGGTTTAAATCATAGAAACAGAGAGTGACAGTCCTCTTGTACTTAAGTTGGCATTGTGCCTTTTGTGTTAAATTCGGATGCAATTTCTGTGTTTCATCGTCAATAAGAAGGTTTAAGGGATACAGTAAACATGTAGTGAAGCATCGGAATCCAAAACTGGACTCACAGGAGAGTTCAAATCATAGAGAGTTAGAGTGTCAGTCCTTTTGTACTTAAGTCAGCATTGTGCCTTTTGAATTTAATTCCGATGGTACTCTTGTGTTACATCGTCAATATGACGGTGCAAGGTATACAGAAAACCTGAAGTGAAGCATCGGAATCTAAAACTAGACTCACAGGAGAGGTTCAAATCATAGAAAGTTAGAGTGTCAGTCCTCATGTACTAATGTCGGCAATGTGCCTTTGCATTAAATTCCGATGCACATTTCTGTCTTTTATCGTCAATAAGAAGGTGCAAGGTATACGGTAAACCTGAAGTGACGCATCGGAAACTAAAACTGGACTCACAAGAGAAGTTCAAATCATAGAATGGGAGAGTGTCAGTCCTCTTTTACTTAAGTCGGCATTGTGCCTTTTGTATTAAATTCAGATGCAATTTCTGTGTTTCATCGTCAATAAGAAGGTCCAAGGGATACAGTATACCTGAAGTGAAGCATCGGAATCTAAAACTGGACGCCTTTTCAATTTAATTCCGATGCAATATCTCAGTTTCATCGTCAATAAGAAGGTGCAAGGTATACAGTAAACCTGAAGTGAAGCATTGGAATCTAAAACTGGACCCACAGGAGAGGTTCAAATCATAGAAAGTGAGAGTGTCAGTCCTCTTGTTCTTAAGTCGGCATTGTGCATTTTGTATTAAATTCCGATGCTATTTCTGGTTTCATCGTCAATAAGAAGGTGCAAGGTACACAGTAAACCTGAAATGAAGCATCGGAATCTAAAACTGGACTCACAGGAGAGGTTCAAATCATAGAAAGAGAGAGTGAAAGTCCTCTTTTACTTAAGTTGGCATTGTGCATTTGTATTAAATTCGGATGCAATGTCTGTGTTTCATCGTCAATAAGAAGGTCAAAGGGATACAGTAAACCTGAAGTGAAGCATAGGAATCTAAAACTGGACTCACAGGAGAGGTTCAAATCATAGAAAGAGAGAGTGAAAGTCCTCTTTTACTTAAGTCGGCATTGTGCATTTGTATTAAATTCGGATGCAATTTCTGTGTATCATCGTCAATAAGAAGGTCCAAGGGATATAGTAAACCTGAAGTGAAGCATCGGAATCTAAAACTGGACTCACAGGAGAGGTTCAAATCATAGAAACAGAGAGTGACAGTCCTCTTGTACTTCAGTTGGCATTGTGGTTTTTGTATTAAATTCGGATGCTATTTCTGTGTTTCATCGTCAATAAGATGTTGCAAGGTATACAGTAAACTTGAAGTGAAACATTGGAATCTAAAACTGGACTCACAGTAGAGGTTCAAATCATAGAAAGTGAGAGTGTCAGTCCTCTTGTACTTAAGTCGGCATTGTGCCTTTTGTGTTAAATTCGGATGCAATTTCTGTGTTTCATCGTCAATAAGAAGGTTTAAGGGATACAGTAAACCTGAAGTGAAGCATCGGAATCCAAAACTGGACTCACAGGAGAGGTTCAAATCATAGAGATTTAGAGTGTCAGTCCTCTTGTACTTAAGTCAGCATTGTGCCTTTTAAATTAAATTCCGATGCTATTCTTGTGTTACATCGTCAATAAGACGGTGCAAGGTATACAGAAAACCTGAAGCTAAGCATCGGAATCTAAAACTGCACTCACAGGAGAGGTTCAAATCATAGAAAGAGAGAGTGACAGTCCTCTTTTACATAAGTTGGCATTGTGCCTTTAGTATTAAATTCGGATGAAATTTCTGTGTTTCATCGTCAATAAGAAGGTCCAAGGTATACAGTAAACCTGAAGTGAAGCATCAGGAATCTGAAACTGGACTCACAGGAGAGGATCAAATCATCGAATAGGAGTGTGTCAGTCCCCTTGTACTTAGGTCGGCATTGTGCCTTTTGAATTTAATTCCGATGCAATTTCTGGTTTAATCGTCAAAAAGAAGGTGTAAGGTATACAGTAAACCTGAAGTGAAGCATCGGAATCCAAAACTGGACTCACAGGAGAAGTTCAAATCATAGAATGGGAGAGTGTCAGTCCTCTTTTACTTAAGTCGGCATTGTGCCTTTCGTATTAAATTCGGATGCAATTTCTGTGTTTCATCGTCAATAAGAAGGTCCAAGGGATACAGTATACCTGAAGTGAAGCATCGGAATCTAAAACTGGACTCACAGGAGAGGATCAAATCTTTGACAGTTAGAGTGTCAGTCCTCTTGTACTTAAGTCGACATTGTGCCTTTTTAATTTAATTCCGATGCAATATCTCAGTTTCATCGTCAATTTGAAGGTGCAAGGTATACAGTAAACCTGAAGTGAAGCATTGGAATCTAAAAATGGACTCACAGGAGAGGTTCAAAACATAGAAAGTGAGAGTGTCAGTCCTCTTGTTCTTATGTCGGAATTGTGCATTTTGTATTATATTCCGATGCTATCTCTGGTCAATAAGAAGGTGCGAGGTATACAGTAAACCTGAAATGAAGCATCGGAATCTAAAACTGGACTCACAGGAGAGGTTCAAATCATAGAAAGAGAGAGTGAAAGTCCTCATTTACTTAAGTCGGCATTGTGCATTTGTATTAAATTCGGATGCAATTTCTGTGTTTCACCGTCAATATGAAGGTCCAAGGGATACAGTAAACCTGAAGTGAAGCATCGGAATCTAAAACTGGACTCACAGGAGAGGTTCAAATAATAGAAAGAGAGAGTGAAAGTCCTCTTTTACTTAAATCGGCATTGTGCATTTGTATTAAATTCGGATGCAATTTCTGTGTTTCATCGTCAATAAGAAGGTCCAAGGGATATAGTAAACCTGAAGTGAAGCATCGGAATCTAAAACTGGACTCACAGGAGAGGTTCAAATCACAGAAACAGAGAGTGACAGTCCTCTTGTACTTAAGTTGGCATTGTGCCTTTTGTGTTAAATTCGGATGCAATTTCTGTGTTTCATCGTCAATAAGAAAGTTTAACGGATACAGTAAACATGTAGTGAAGCATCGGAATCCAAAACTGGACTCACAGGAGAGTTCAAATCATAGAGAGTTAGAGTGTCAGTCCTCTTGTACTTAAGTCAGCATTGTGCCTTTTGAATTTAATTCCGATGCTATTCTTGTGTTACATCGTCAATAAGACGGTGCAAGGTATACAGAAAACCTTAAGTTAAGCATCGGAATCTAAAACTGGACTCACAGGAGAGGTTCAAATCATAGAAAGAGAGAGTGACAGTTCTCTTTTACTTACGTCGGCATTGTGCCTTTAGTATTAAATTCGGATGAAATTTCTGTGTTTCATCGTCAATAAGAAGGTCCAAGGTATACAGTAAACCTGATGTGAAGCATCGGAATCTGAAACTGAACTCACAGGAGAGGATCAAATCATCGAATAGGAGAGTGTCAGTCCTCTTGTACTTAAGCCGGCATTGTGCCTTTTGCATTAAAGTCGGATGCAATTTCTGTGTTTCATCGTCAATAAGAAGGTTCAAGGTATACAGTAAACCTGAAGTGAAGTATCGGAATCTAAAACTGGACTCACAGGAGACGTTCAAATCATAGAAAGTGAGAATTTCAGGCCTCTTGTACTTAAGGCGGCATTGTGCCTTATGTATTAAATTCGGATGCAATTTCTGTGTTTCGTCGTCAACAACAAGGTACAAGGTATACAGTAAACCTGAAGTGAACTATCGGGATCTAAAACTGGACTCACAGGAGAGGTTCAAATTATAGAAAGGGAGAGTGAAAGTCCTCTCTTACTTAAGTCGGCATTGTGCATTTGTATTAAATTTGGATGCAATTTCTGTATTTCATCGTCAATCAGGTGGTCCAAGGGATCCAGTAAACCTGAAGTGAAGCATCGGAATCTAAAACTAGACTCACAGGAGAGGTTCAAATCATAGAAAGTTAGAGTGTCAGTCCTCTTGTACTAATGTCGGCAATGTGCCTTTGCATTAAATTCCGATGCACATTTCTGTCTTTCATCGTCAATAAGAAGGTGCAAGGTATACGGTAAACCTGAAGTGACGCATCGGAAACTAAAACTGGACTCACAAGAGAAGTTCAAATCATAGAATGGGAGAGTGTCAGTCCTCTTTTACTTAAGTCGGCATTGTGCCTTTTGTATTAAATTCGGATGCAATTTCTGTGTTTCATCGTCAATAAGAAGGTCCAATGGATACAGTATACCTGAAGTGAAGCATCGGAATCTAAAACTGGACTCACAGGAGAGGATCAAATCTTAGAAAGTTAGAGTGTCAGTCTTCTGGTACTTAAGTCGACATTGTGCCTTTTCAATTTAATTCCGATGCAATATCTCAGTTTCATCGTCAATAAGAAGGTGCAAGGTATACAGTAAACCTGAAGTGAAGCATTGGAATCTAAAACTGGACTCACAGGAGAGGTTCAAATCATAGAAAGGGAGAGTGTCAGTCCTCTTGTTCTTAAGTCGGCATTGTGCATTTTGTATTAAGTTCCGATGCTATTTCTGGTTTCATCGTCAATAAGAAGGTGCAAGGTAAACAGTAAACCTGAAATGAAGCATCGGAAACTAAAACTGGACTCACAGGAGAGGTTCAAATCATAGAAAGAGAGAGTGAAAGTCCTCTTTTACTTAAGTTGGCATTGTGCATTTGTATTAAATTCGGATGCAATGTCTGTGTTTCATCGTCAATAAGAAGGTCCAAGGGATACAGTAAACCTGAAGTGAAGCATCGGAATCTAAAACTGGACTCACAGGAGCGGTTCAAATCATAGAAAGAGAGAGTGAAAGTCCTCTTTTGCTTAAGTTGGCATTGTGCATTTGTATTAAATTCGGATGCAATGTCTGTGTTTCATCGTCAATACGAAGGTCCAAGGGATATAGTAAACCTGAAGTGAAGCATCGGAATCTAAAACTGGACTCACAGGAGAGGTTCAAATCATAGAAACAGAGAATGACAGTCCTCTTGTACTTAAGTTGGCATTGTGGTTTTTGTATTAAATTCGGATGCTATTTCTGTGTTTCATCGTCAATAAGAAGTTGCAAGGTATACAGTAAACTTGAAGTGAAACATTGGAATCTAAAACTGGACTCACAGTAGGGGTTCAAATCATAGGAAGTGAGAGTGTCAGTCCTATTGTACTTAAGTCGGCATTGTGCCTTTTGTGTTAAATTCGGATGCAATTTCTGTGTTTCATCGTCAATAAGAACGTTTAAGGGATACAGTAAACCTGAAGTGAAGCATCATTATCCAAAACTGGACTCACAGGAGAGGTTCAAATCAGAGAGAGTTAGAGTGTCAGTCCATTTGTACTTAAGTCAGCATTGTGCCTTTTGAATTTAATTCCGATGCTATTCTTGTGTTACATCGTCAATAAGACGGTGGAAGGTATACAGAAAACCTGAAGTTAAGCATCGGAATCTAAAACTGGACTCACAGGAGAGGTTCAAATCATAGAAAGAGAGAGTGACAGTCCTCTTTTACTTAAGTCGGTATTGTGCATTTGTATTAAATTCGGATGCAATTTCTGTGTTTCATCGTCAATAAGAAGGTCCAAGGGATATAGTAAACCTGAAGTGAAGCATCGGAATCTAAAACTGGACTCACAGGAGAGGTTCAAATCATAGAAACAGAGAGTGACAGTCCTCTTGTACTTAAGTTGGCATTGTGCCTTTTGTATTAAATTCGGATGCAATTTCTGTGTTTCATCGTCAATAAGAAGTTGCAAGGTATACAGTAAACTTGAAGTGAAACATTGGAATCTAAAACTGGACTCACAGTAGAGGTTCAAATCATAGAAAGTGAGAGTGTCAGTCCTCTTGTACTTAAGTCGGCATTGTGCCTTTTGTGTTAAATTCGGAAGCAATTTCTGTGCTTCATCGTCAGTCAGAAGGTTTAAGGGATACAGTAAACCTGAAGTGAAGCATCGGAATCCAAAACTGGACTCACAGGAGGGGTTCAAATCATAGAGAGTTAGAGTGTCAGTCCCCTTGTACTTAAGTCAGCATTGTGCCTTTTGAATTTAATTCCGATGCTATTCTTGTGTTACATCGTCAATAAGACGGTGCAAGGTATACAGAAAACCTGAAGTTAAGCATCGGAATCTAAAACTGGACTCACAGGAGAGGTTCAAATTATAGAAAGAGAGAGTGACAGTCCTCTTTTACTTAAGTTGGCATTGTGCCTTTAGTATTAAATTCGGATGAAATTTCTGTGTTTCATCGTCAATAAGAAGGTCCAAGGTATACAGTAAACCTGAAGTGAAGCATCGGAATCTGAAACTGGACTCACAGGAGAGGATCAAATCATCGAATAGGAGAGTGTCAGTCCTCTAGTACTTAAGTCGGCATTGTGCCTTTTGAATTTAATTCCGATGCAATTTCTATGTTTCATCGTCAATAAGAAGGTGCAAGGTATACAGTAAACCTGAAGTGAAGCAACGGAATCTAAAACTGGACTCACAGGAGAGGTTCAAATCATAGAGAGGGAGAGTGTCAGTCCTCTTTTACTTAAGTCGGCATTGTGCCTTTTGTATTAAATTCGGATGCAATTTCTGTATTTCATCGGCAATGAGGAGGTCCAAGGGATCCATAAACCTGAATTGAAGCATCAGAATCTAAAACTAGACTCACAGGAGATGTTCAAATCATAGAAAGTTAGAGTGTCAGTCCTCTTGTACTTAAGTCGGCATTGTGCCTTTTGTGTTAAATTCGGAAGCAATTTCTGTGTTTCATCGTCAATCAGAAGGTTTAAAGGATACAGTAAACCTGAAGTGAAGCATCGGAATCCAAAACTGGACTCACAGGAGAGGTTCAAATCATAGAGAGTTAGAGTGTCAGTCCTCTTGTACTTAAGTCAGCATTGTGCCTTTTGAATTTAATTCGAGATGCTATTCTTGTGTTACATCGTCAATAAGTCGGTGCAAGGTATACAGAAAACCTGAAGTTAAGCATCGGAATCTAAAACTGGACTCACAGGAGAGGTTCAAATCATAGAAAGAGAGAGTGACAGTCCTCATTTACTTAAGTTGGCATTGTGCCTTTAGTATTAAATTCGGATGAAATTTCTGTGTTTCATCGTCAATAAGAAGGTCCAAGGTATACAGTAAACCTGAAGTGAAGCATCGGAATCTGAAACTGGACTCACAGGAGAGGATCAAATCATCGAATAGGAGAGTGTCAGTCCTCTTGAACTTATGTCGGCATTGTGCCTTTTGCATTAAAGTCGGATGCAATTTCTGTGTTTCATCGTCAATAAGAAGGTTCAAGGTATACAGTAAACCTAAAGTGAAGTATCGGAATCTAAAACTGGACTCACAGGAGACGTTCAAATCATAGAAAGTGAGAGTTTCAGTCCTCTTGTACTTAAGGCGGCATTGTGCCTTATGTATTAAATTCGGATGCAATTTCTGTGTTTCGTCGTCAACAACAAGGTACAAGGTATACAGTAAACCTGAAGTGAACTATCGGAATCTAAAACTGGACTCACAGGAGAGGTTCAAATCATAGAAAGAGAGAGTGAAAGTCCTCTTTTACTTATGTCGGCATTGTGCATTTGTATTCAATTCGGATGCAATTTCTGTGTTTCATCGTCAATAAGAAGGTCCAAGGGATATAGTAAACCTGAAGTGAAGCATCGGAATCCAAAACTGGACTCACAGGAGAGGTTCAAATCGTAGATAGTTAGAGTGTCAGTCCTCTTTTACTTAAGTCGGCCTTTAGTATTAAATTCGGATGCAATTACTGTGCTTCATCGTCAATAAGAAAGTCTAAGGGATACAGTAAACCTGAAGTGAAGCATCGTAATCTAGAACTGGACTCACAGGAGAGGTTCAAATCATAGAATGGGAGAGTGACAGTCCTCTTCTATTTAAGGCGGCATTGTGCCTGATGTATTAAATTCGGATGCAATTTCTGCGTTTCGTCGTCAACAAGAAGGTACAAGGTATACAGTAAACCTGAAGTGAACTATCGGAATCTAAAACTGGACTCACTGGAGAGGTTCAAATCATAGAAAGTGAGAGTGTCAGTCCTCTTGTCCTTAAGTCGGCCTTGTGCCTTTTGAATTTAATTCCGATGGAATTTCTGTGTTTCATCGTCAATAAGAAGGTGCAAGGTATACAGTAAACCTGAAGTCAAGCATCGGAATCTAAAACTGGACTCACAGGAGAGGTTCAAATCCTAGAGAGTAAGAATGTCAGTCCTCTTGTACTTAAGTCGGGATTGTGCCTTTTGAATTTAATTCGGATGCAGTTTCTGTGTTTAATCGTCAATAAGAAGGTGCAAGGTATACAGTAAACCTGAACTGAAGCATCGAAATCTAAAACTGGACTCACTGGAGAGGTTCAAATCATAGAAAGTGAGAGTGTCAGTCCTCTTGTCCTTAAGTCGGCATTGTGCCTTTTGAATTTAATTCCGATGGAATTTCTGTGTTACATCGTCAATAAGACGGTGCAAGGTATACAGTAAACCTGAAGTGAAGCATCGGAACCTAAAACTGGACTCACAGGAGAGGTTCAAATCATAGAATGTGACAGTGTCAGTCCTCTTGGACTTAAGTCGGCATTGTGTCTTTTGAATTATATTCGGATGCAGTTTATGTGTTTCATCGTCAATAAGAAGGTGCAAGGTATACAGTAAACCTGAAGTGAAGCATCGGAATTTAATACTGCATCCACAGGAGAGGTTCAAATCATAGAGAATTGGAGTGTCAGTCCTCTTGTACTTAAGTCGGCATTGTGCCTCCTGAATTTAATTCCGATGCAATTTCTGTGTTTCATCGTCAATAACAAGGTGCAAGGTATACAGTAAACCTGAAGTGAAGCATCGGAATCAAAAACTGGACTCACAGGAGAGGTTCAAATACTAGAAAGAGAGAGTGTCGGTCCTCTTTTACTTAAGTCGGCATTGTGCCTTTTGTATAAAATTCGGATGCATTTTCTGTATTTCATCGTCAATAAGAAGGTCCAATGGATACAGTAAACCTGAAGTGAAGCATCGGAATCTAAAACTGGACTCACACTATAGATTCAAATCATAGACAGTGAGAGTGCCAGTCCTCTTGTACTTAAGTCGGCATTATGCCTTTTGCATTAAATTCCGATGCAATTTCTGTGTTTCATCGTCAATAAGAAGGTGCGAGGTATGCAGTAAACCTGAAGTGAAGCATCAGAATCTATATCTGGACTCACAGGAGAGATTCAAATCATAGAAAGAGAGAGTGTCAGTCCTCTTTTACTTAAGTCGGCCTTTTGTATTAAATTCGGATGCAATTTCTGTGTTTCATCGTCAATAAGAAGGTCCAATGGATACAGTAAACCTGAAGTGAAGCATCGGAATCTAAAACTGGACTCACAGGAGAGATTCAAATCATAGAAAGTGAGAGTGCCAGTCCTCTTGCACTTAAGTCGGCATTATGCACTTTGTATTAAATTCCGATGCAATTTCTGTGTTTCATCGTCAATAAGAGGGTGCGAGGTATACAGTAAAACTGAAGTGAAGCATCAGAATCTATAACTGGACTCACAGGAGAGATTCAAATCATAGAAAGAGAGTGTGTCAGTCCTCTTTTACTTAAGTCGGCCTTTTGTATTAAATTCGGATGCAATTTCTGTGTTTCAATGTCAATTAGAAGGTCCAAGGGATACAGTAAACTTGAAGTGAAGCATCGGAATCTGAAACTGGACTCACAGGAGAGGATCAAATCATCGAATATGAGAGTGTCAGTCCTCTTGAACTTAAGTCGGCAATGTGCCTTTTGCATTAAAGTCGGATGCAATTTCTGTGTTTCATCGTCAATAAGAAGGTGCAAGGTATACAGTAAACCTGAAGTGAAGCATCGGAATTTAATACTGCATCCACAGGAGAGGTTCAAATCATAGAGAATTAGAGTGTCAGTCCTCTTGTACTTAAGTCGGCATTGTGCCTTCTGAATTTAATTCCGATGCAATTTCTGTGTTTCATCGTCAATAACAAGGTGCAAGGTATACAGTAAACCTGAAGTGAAGCATCGGAATATAAAACTGGACTCACAGGAGAGGTTCAAATACTAGAAAGAGAGAGTGTCGGTCCTCTTTTACTTAAGTCGGCATTGTGCCTTTTGTATTAAATTCGGATGCATTTTCTGTATTTCATCGTCAATAAGAAGGACCAATGGATACAGTAAACCTGAAGTGAAGCATCGGAATCTAAAACTGGACTCACAGGATAGATTCAAATCATAGACAGTGAGAGTGCCAGTCCTCTTGTACTTAAGTCGGCATTATGCCTTTTGTATTAAATTCCGATGCAATTTCTGTGTTTCATCGTCAATAAGAAGGTGCGAGGTATACAGTAAACCTGAAGTGAAGCATCAGAATCTATATCTGGACTCACAGGAGAGATTCAAATCATAGAAAGAGAGAGTGTCAGTCCCCTTTTACTTAAGTCGGCCTTTTGTATTAAATTCGGATGCAATTTCTGTGTTTCATCGTCAATAAGAGGGTCCAATGGGTACAGTAAACCTGAAGTGAAGCATCGGAATATAAAACTGGACTCACAGGAG
Source organism: Schistocerca americana (assembly GCF_021461395.2). NCBI lineage: Eukaryota > Metazoa > Arthropoda > Insecta > Orthoptera > Acrididae > Schistocerca > Schistocerca americana. The sequence goes on along the minus strand of NW_025725383.1, from coordinate 458,879 downwards.
AGATTCAAATCATAGAAAGTGAGAGTGCCAGTCCTCTTGTACTTAAGTCGGCATTTGCCCTTTGTATTAAATTCCGATGCAATTTCTGTGTTTCATCGTCAATAAGAGGGTGCGAGGTATACAGTAAAAATGAAGTGAAGCATCAGAATCTATAACTGGACTCACAGGAGAGATTAAAATCATAGAAAGAGAGTGTGTCAGTCCTCTTTTACTTAAGTCGGCCTTTTGTATTAAATTCGGATGCAATTTCTGAGTTTCAATGTCAATTAGAAGGTCCAAGGGATACAGTAAGCCTGAAGTGAAGCATCGGATTCTAAAAATTTACTCACAGGAGAGGTTCAAATCATAGAAAGTTAGAGTGTCAGTCCTCTTGTACTTAAGTCGGCATTGTGTCTTTTGAATTTAAATCCGATGCAATTTCTGTGTTTCATCGTCAATAAGAAGGTGCAAGGTATACAGTAAACCTGAAGTGAAGCATCGGAACCTAAAACTGGACTCACAGGAGAGGTTCAAATCATAGAAAGTGGGAGTGTCAGTCCTCTAGTACTTAAGTCGGCATTTTGCCTATTGTATTAAATTCCGATGCAATTTCTGTGTTTCATCGTCAATAAGAAGGTCCAAGGGATACAGTAAACCTGAAATTAAGCATCGGAATGTAAAACTGGACTCACAGGAGAGGATCAAATCCTAGTAAGTTAGAGTGACAGTCCTCTTGTACTTAAGTCGACATTGTGCTTTTTCAATTTAATTCCGATGCAATATCTGGGTTTCATCGTCAATAAGAAGGTGCAAGGTATACATGAAACCTGAAGTGAAGCATCGGAATCTAAAACAGGACTCACAGGTAAGGTTCAAATCACAGAAAGTGAGAGTGTCAGTCCTCTTGTACTTAAGTCGGCATTGTGCCTTTTGAATTTAATTCCGATGCAATTCTTGTGTTACATCGTCAATAAGACGGTGCCAGGTATACAGTAAACCTGAAGTGTAGCATCGGAATCTAAAACTGGACTCACAGGAGAGGTTCAAATCATAGAAAGATAGAGTGACAGTCCTCTTTTACTTAAGTCGGCATTGTGCCTTTTGTATTTAATTCGGATGCAATTTCTGTGTTTCATCGTCAATACGAAGGTCCAAGGGATACAGTAAACCTGAAGTGAAGCATTGGAACCTAAAACTGGACTCACAGGAGAGGTTCAAATCATAGAAAGTGAGAGTGTCAGTCCTCTAGTACTTAAGTCGGCATTTTGCCTATTGTATTAAATTACGATGCAATTTCTGTGTTTCATCGTCAATAAGAAGGTGCAAGGAATACAGTAATCCTGAAGTGAAACATCAGAATCTAAAACTGGACTCACAGGAGAGATTCAATTCATAGAAAGAGAGAGGGTCAGTCCTCTTTTACTTAGGTCGGCCTTTTGTATTAAATTCGGATGCAATTTCTGTGTTTCATCGTCAATAAGAAGGTCTAAGGGATAGAGTAAACCTGAAGTGAAGCACCGGAATCTAGAACTGGACACACAGGAGAGGTTCAAATCATAGAAAGGGAGAGTGTCAGTCCTCTTCTACTTCAGTCGTTATTGTGGATTTTGTATTAAATTCGATTGCAATATCTGTGTTTCATCGTCAATAAGAAGGTACAAGGTATACAGTAAACCTGAAGTGAACTATCGGCAACTAAAACTGGACTCACAGGAGAGGTTCAAATCATAGAAATTTAGAGTGTCAGTCCGATTGCACTTAAGTTGGCATTGTGCCTTTTGTTTTATATTCGGCTGCAATTTCTGTGTTTCATCGTCAATTAGAAGGTCCAAGGGATACAGTAAACCTAAAGTGAAGCATCGGAATCTAAAACTGGACTCACAGGAGAGGTTCAAATCCTAGAGAGTGAGAGTGTCAGTCCTCTTGTACTTAAGTCGGCATTGTGAATTTTGAATTTAATTCGGATGTTATTTCTGTGTTTAATCGTCAATAAGAAGGTGCAAGGTTTACAGTAAACCTGAAGTGAAGCATCGGAATTTAAAACTGGATTCACAGGAGAGGTTCAAATCATTGAGAGTTAGAGTGTCAGTCCTCTTGTACTTAAGTCAGCTTTGAGCCTTTTGAATTTAATTCCGATGCAATTCTTGTGTTACATCGTCAATAAGACGGTGCAAGGTATACAGTAAACCTGAAGTGAAGCATCGGAATCTAAAACTGGACTCACAGGAGAGGTTCAAATCATAGAAAGTGAGAGTGACAGTCCTCTTTTACTTAAGTCGGCATTGTGCCTTTTGTACTTAATTCGGATGCAATTTCTGTGTTTCATCGTCAATAAGAAGGTCCAAGGGATACAGTAAACCTGAAGTGAAGCATCGGAACCTAAAACTGGACTCACAGGAGAGGTTCAAATCATAGAATGTGAGAGTGGCAGTCCTCTTGTACTTAAGTCGGCTTTGTGTCTTATGAATTATATTCCGATGCAATTTCTGTGTTTCATCGTCAATAAGAAGGTGCAAGGTATACAGTAAACCTGAAGTGAAGCATCGGAATTTAAAACTGGATTCACAGGAGAGGTTCAAATCATACAGAGTTAGAGTGTCAGTCCTCTTGTACTTAAGTCGGCATTGTGCCTTCTGAATTTAATTCCGATGCAGTTTCTGTGTTTCATCGTCAATAAAAAGGTGCAAGGTATACAGTAAACCTTAAGTGAAGCATCGGAATCTAAAACTGGACTCACAGGAGAGGTTCAAATCCTAGGGAGTAAGAGTGTCAGTCCTCTTGTACTTAAGTCGGGATTGTGCCTTTTGAATTTAATTCGGATGCAATTTCTGTGTTTAATCGTCAATAAGAAGGTGCAAGGTATACAGTAAACCTGAACTGAAGCATCGAAATCTAAAATTGGACTCACAGGAGAGGTTCAAATCATAGAGAGTTAGAGTGTCAGTCCTCTTGTACTTAAGTCGGCATTGTGCCTTTTGAATTTAATTCCGATGCATTTCTTGTGTTACATCGTCAATAAGACGGTGCAAGGTATACAGTAAACCTGAAGTGAAGCATCGGAATCTAAAACTAAACTCACAGGAGAGGTTCAAATCATAGAGAGGGAGAGTGACAGTCCTCTTGTCCTTAAGTCGGCATTGTGCCTCTTTAATTTAATTCCGATGGAATTTCTGTGTTTCATCGTCAATAAGACGGTGCAAGGTATACAGAAAACCTGAAGTTAAGCTTCGGAATCTAAAACTGGACTCACAGGTGAGGTTCAAATCATAGAAAGAGAGAGTGACAGTCCTCTTTTACTTAAGTTGGCATTGTGCCTTTAGTTTTAAATTCGGATGAAATTTCTGTGTTTCATCGTCAAAAAGAAAGTCCAAGGTATACAGTAAACCTGAAGTGAAGCATCGGAATCTGAAACTGGACTCACAGGAGAGGATCAAATCATCGAATAGGAGAGTGTCAGTCCTCTTGAACTTAAGTCGGCATTGTGCCTCTTGCATTAAAGTCGGATGCAATTTCTGTGTTTCATCGTCAATAGGAAGGTTCAAGGTATACAGTAAACCTGAAGTGAAGTATCGGAATCTAAAACTGGACTCACAGGAGACGTTCAAATCATAGAAAGTGAGAGTTTCAGTCCTCTTGTACTTAAGGCGGCATTGTGCCTTATGTATTAAATTCGGATGCAATTTCTGTGTTTCGTCGTCAACAACAAGCTACAAGGTATACAGTAAACCTGAAGTGAACTATCGGAATCTAAAACTGGACTCACAGGAGAGGTTCAAATCATAGAAAGAGAGAGTGAAAGTCCTCTTTTACTTAACTCGGCTTTGTGCATTTGTATTAAATTCGGATGCCATTTCTGTGTTTCATCGTCAATAAGAAGGTCCAAGGGATATAGTAAACTTGAAGTGAAGCATCGGAATCCAAAACTGGACTCACAGGAGAGGTTCAAATCGTAGATAGTTAGAGTGTCAGTCCTCTTTTACTTAAGTCGGCCTTTTGTATTAAATTCGGATGCAATTACTGTGCTTCATCGTCAATAAGAAAGTCTAAGGGATACAGTAAACCTGAAGTGAAGCATCGTAATCTAGAACTGGACTCACAGGAGAGTTTCAAATCATAGAATGGGAGAGTGACAGTCCTCTTGTACTTAAGGCGGCATTGTGCATTATGTATTAAATTCGGATGCAATTTCTGCGTTTCGTCGTCAACAAGAAGGTACAAGGTGTACAGTAAACCTGAAGTGAACTATCGGAATCTAAAACTGGACTCACTGGAGAGGTTCAAATCATAGAAAGTGAGAGTGTCAGTTCTCTTGTCCTTAAGTCGGCATTGTGCCTTTTGAATTTAATTCCGATGGAAATTCTGTTTCATCGTCAATAAGAAGGTGCAAGGTATACAGTAAACCTGAAGTGAAGCATCGGAATCTAAAACTGGACTCACAGGAGAGGTTCAAATCCTAGAGAGTAAGAATGTCAGTCCTCTTGTACTTAAATCGGGATTGTGCCTTTTGAATTTAATTCGGATGCAATGTTTGTGTTTAATCGTCAATAAGAAGGTGCAAGGTATACAGTAAACCTGAACTGAAGCATCGAAATCTATAACTGGACTCAAGGAGAGGTTCAAATCATAGAGAGTTAGAGTGTCAGTCCTCTTGTACTTAAGTCGGCATTGTGCCTTTTGAATTTAATTCCGATGCAATTCTTGTGTTACATCGTCAATAAGACGGTGCAAGGTATACAGTAAACCTGAAGTGAAGCATCGGAACCTAAAACTGGACTCACAGGAGAGGTTCAAATCATAGAATGTGAGAGTGTCAGTCCTCTTGTACTTAAGTCGGCATTGTGTCTTTTGAATTATATTCCGATGCAGTTTCTGTGTTTCATCGTCAATAAGAAGGTGCAAGGTATACAGTAAACCTGAAGTGAAGCATCGGAATTTAATACTGCATCCACAGGAGAGGTTCAAATCATAGAGAATTAGAGTGTCAGTCCTCTTGTACTTAAGTCGCCATTGTGCCTTCTGAATTTAATTCCGATGCGATTTCTGTGTTTCATCGTCAATAAGAAGGTCCAATGGATACAGTAAACCTGAAGTGAAGCATCGGAATCTAAAACTGGACTCACAGGATAGATTCAAATCATAGACAGTGAGAGTGCCGGTCCTCTTGTACTTAAGTCGGCATTATGCCTTTTGTATTAAATTCCGATGCAATTTCTGTGTTTCATCGTCAATAAGAAGGTGCGAGGTATACAGTAAACCTGAAGTGAAGCATCAGAATCTATATCTGGACTCACAGGAGAGATTCAAATCATAGAAAGAGAGAGTGTCAGTCCTCTTTTACTTAAATCGCCCTTTTGTATTAAATTCGGATGCAATTTCTGTGTTTCATCGTCAATAAGAAGGTCCAATGGATACAGTAAACCTGAAGTGAAGCATCGGAATCTAAAACTGGACTCACAGGAGAGATTCAAATCATAGAAAGTGAGAGTGCCAGTCCTCTTGTACTTAAGTCGGCATTATGCCCTTTGTATTAAATTCTGATGCAATTTCTGTGTTTCTTCGTCAATAAGAGGGTGCGAGGTATACAGTAAAACTGAAGTGAAGCATCAAAATCTATAACTGGACTCACAGGAGAGATTCAAATCATAGAAAGAGAGTGTGTCAGTCCTCTTTTACTTAAGTCGGCCTTTTGTATTAAATTCGGATGCAATTTCTGTGTTTCAATGTCAACTAGAATGTCCAAGGGATACAGTAAACCTGAAGTGAAGCATCGGATTCTAAAAATTTACTCACAGGAGAGGTTTAAATCATAGAAAGTTAGAGTGTCAGTCCTCTGATACTTAAGTCGGCATTGAGCCTTTTGAATTTAAATCCGATGCAATTTCTGTGTTTCATCGTCAATAAGAAGGTGCAAGGTATACAGTAAACCTGAAGTGAAGCATCGGAATCTAAAACTGGACCCACAGGAGAGGTTCAAATCATGGAGAGTTAGAGTGTCAATCCTCTTGTACTTATGTCGGCATTGTGCCTTTGAACTTAATTCCGATGCAATTTCTATGCTTCATCGTCAATATGTAATTGCAAGGTATACAGTAAACCTGAAGTGAAGCATCGGAATGTAAAACTGGACTCACAGGAGAGGATCAAATCCTAGAAAGTTAGAGTGTCAGTCCTCTTGTACTTAAGTCGACATTGTGCTTTTTCAATTTCATTCCGATGCAACATCTGTGTTTCATCGTCAATAAGAAGGTGCAAGGTATACATGAAACCTGAAGTGAAGCATCGGAATCTAAAATAGGACTCACAGGTAAGGTTCAAATCACAGAAAGTGAGAGTGTCAGTCCACTTGTACTTAAGTCGGCATTGTGCCTTTTGAATTTAATTCCGATGCAATTCTTGTGTTACATCGTCAATAAGACGGTGCCAGGTATACAGTAAACCTGAAGTGAAGCATCGGAATCTAAAACTGGACTCACAGGAGAGGTTCAAATCATAGAAAGATAGAGTGACAGTCCTCTTTTACTTAAGTCGGCATTGTGCCTTTTGTATTTAATTCGGATGCAATTTCTGTGTTTCATCGTCAATAAGAAGGTCCAAGGGATACAGTATACCTGAAGTGAAGCATCGGAACCTAAAACTGGACTCACAGGAGAAGTTCAAATCATAGAATGTGAAAGTGTAAGTCCTCTTTTACTTATGTCGGCATTGTGCTTTTTGTATTTAATTCGGATGCAATTTCTGTATTTCATCGTCAATAAGAAGGTCCAATGGATACAGTAAACCTGAAGTGAAGCATCGGAATCTAAAACTGGACTCACAGGAGAGGTTCAAATCATAGAAAGTGAGAGTGTCAGTCCTCTAGTACTTAAGTCGGCATTTTGACTATTGTATTAAATTCCGATGCAATTTCTGTGTTTCATCGTCAATAAGAAGGTGCAAGGAATACAGTAATCCTGAAGTGAAACATCAGAATCTAAAACTGGACTCACAGGAGAGATTCAATTCATAGAAAGAGAGAGGGTCAGTCCTCTTTTACTTAAGTCGGCCTTTTGTATTAAATTCGGATGCAATTTCTGTGTTTCATCGTCAATAAGAAGGTCTGAGGGATACAGTAAACCTGAAGTGAAGCACCGGAATCTAGAACTGGACACACAGGAGAGGTTCAAATCATAGAAAGGGAGAGTGTCAGTCCTTTTCTACTTCAGTCGTTATTGTGGATTTTGTAGTAAATTCGATTGCAATATCTGTGTTTCATCGTCAATAAGAAGGTACGAGGTATACAGAAATCCTGAAGTGAACTATCGGCAACTAAAACTGGACTCACAGGAGAGGTTCAAATCATAGAAAGTTAGAGTGTCAGTCCTATTGCACTTAAGTCGGCATTGTGCCTTTTGTTTTATATTCGGCTGCAATTTCTGTGTTTCATCGTCATTTAGAAGGTCCAAGGGATACAGTAAACCTAAAGTGAAGCATCGGAATCTAAAACTGGACTCACAGGAGAGGTTCAAATCCTAGAGAGTGAGAGTGTCAGTCCTCTTGTACTTAAGTTGGCATTGTGAATTTTGAATTTAATTCGGATGCAATTTCTGTGTTTAATCGTCAATAAGAAGGTGCAAGGTATACAGTAAACCTGAACTGAAGCATCGAAATCTAAAACTGGACTCACAGGAGAGGTTCAAATCATTGAGAGTTAGAGTGTCAGTCCTCTTGTACTTAAGTCGGCATTGTGCCTTTTGAATTTAATTCCGATGCAATTCTTGTGTTACATCGTCAATAAGACGGTGCAAGGTATACAGTAAATCTGAAGTGAAGCATCGGAACCTAAAACTGGACTCACAGGAGAGGTTCAAATCATAGATTGTGAGAGTGTCAGTCCTCTTGTACTTAAGTCGGCATTGTGTCTTTTGAATTATATTCCGATGCAGTTTCTGTGTTTCATCGTCAATAAGAAGGTGCAAGGTATACAGTAAACCTGAAGTGAAGCACCGGAATTTAATACTGCATCCACAGGAGAGGTTCAAATCATAGAGAATTAGAGTGCCAGTCCTCTTGTACTTAAGTCGGCATTGTGCCTACTGAATTTAATTCCGATGCAATTTCTGTGTTTCATCGTCAATAAGAAGGTCCAATGGATACAGTAAACCTGAAGTGAAGCATCGGAATCTAAAACTGGACTCACAGGATAGATTCAAATCATAGACAGTGAGAGTGCCACTCCTCTTGTACTTAAGTCGCCATTATGCCTTTTGTATTAAATTCCGATGCAATTTCCTTGTTTCATCGTCAATAAGAAGGTGTGAGGTATACAGTAAACCTGAAGTGAAGCATCAGAAACTATATCTGGACTCACTGGAGAGATTCAAATCATAGAAAGAGAGAGTGTCAGTCCTCTTTTACTTAAGTCGGCCTTTTGTATTAAATTCGGATGCAATTTCTGTGTTTCATCGTCAATAAGAAGGTCCAATGGATACAGTAAACCTGAAGTGAAGCATCGGAATCTAAAACTGGACTCACAGGAGAGATTCAAATCATAGAAAGTGAGAGTGCCAGTCCTCTTGTACTTAAGTCGGCAGTATGCCCTTTGTATTAAATTCCGATGCAATTTCTGTGTTTCATCGTCAATAAGAGGGTGCGAGGTATACAGTAAAACTGAAGTGAAGCATCAGAATCTATAACTGGACTCACAGGAGAGATTCAAATCATAGAAAGAGAGTGTGTCAGTCCTCTTTTACTTAAGTCGGCCTTTTGTATTAAATTCGGATGCAATTTCTGTGTTTCAATGTCCACTAGAAGGTCCAAGGGATACAGTAAACCTGAAGTGAAGCATCGGATTCTAAAAATTTACTCACAGGAGAGGTTCAAATCATAGAAAGTTGGAGTGTCAGTCCTCTTGTACTTAAGTCGGCATTGTGCCTTTTGAATTTAAATCCGATGCAATTTCTGTGTTTCATCGTCAATAAGAAGGTGCAAGGTATACAGTAAACCTGAAGTGAAGCATCGGAATCTAAAACTGGACCCACAGGAGAGGTTCAAATCATAGAGAGTTAGAGTGTCAGTCCTCTTGTACTTAAGTCGGCATTGTGCCTTTGAACTTAATTCCGATGCAATTTCTATGCTTCATCGTCAATATGTACGTGCAAGGTATACAGTAAACCTGAAGTGAAGCATCGGAATTTCAAACTGGACTCACAGGAGAGGTTCAAATCATAGAGAGGGAGAGTGTCAGTCCTCGTTTACTTAAGTCGGCATTGTGCCTCTTGTATTAAATTCGGATGCGATTTCTGTATCTCATCGTCAATATGAAGGTCCATGGGATACAGTAAACCTGAAGTGAAGCATCGGAATCTGAAACTGGACTCACAGGAGAGGATCAAATCCTAGAAAGTTAGAGTGTCAGTCCTCTTGTACTTAAGTCGACATTGTGCTTTTTCAATTTAATTCCGATGCAATATCTGTGTTTCATCGTCAATAAGAAGGTGCAAGGTATACATGAAACCTGAAGTGAAGCATCGGAATCTAAAACAGGACTCACAGGTAAGGTTCAAATCACAGAAAGTGAGAGTGTCAGTCCACTTGTACTTAAGTCGGCATTGTGCCTTTTGAATTTAATTCCGATGCAATTCTTGTGTTACATCGTCAATAAGACGTTGCCAGGTATACAGTAAGCCTGAAGTGAAGCATCGGAATCTAAAACTGGACTCACAGGAGAGGTTCAAATCATAGAAAGATAGAGTGACAGTCCTCTTTTACTTAAGTCGGCATTGTGCCTTTTGTATTTAATTCGGATGCAATTTCTGTGTTTCATCGTCAATAAGAAGGTCCAAGGGATACAGTAAACCTGAAGTGAAGCATCGGAACCTAAAACTGGACTCACAGGAGAAGTTCAAATCATAGAATGTGAAAGTGTTAGTCCTCTTTTACTTATGTCGGCATTGTGCTTTTTGTATTTAATTCGGATGCAATTTCTGTGTTTCATCGTCAATACGAAGGTCCAAGGGATACAGTAAACCTGAAGTGAAGCATCGGAACCTAAAACTGGACTCACAGGAGAGGTTCAAATCATAGAATGTGAGAGTGTCAGTCCTCTTGTACTTAAGTCGGCATTGGGTCATTTGATTTTAATTCCGATGTAATTTCTGTGTTTCATCGTCAATAAGAAGGTGCAAGGTATACAGTAAACCCTAAGTGAAGCATCGTAATTCAAAACTGGATTCACAGGAGAGGTTCAAATCATAGAGAGTTAGAGTGACAGTCCTCTTGTACTTAAGTCGGCATTGTGCCTTCTGAATTTAATTCTGATGCAATTTCTGTGTTTCATCGTCAATAAGAAGGTGCAAGGAATACAGTAATCCTGAAGTGAAACATCAGAATCTAAAACTGGACTCACAGGAGAGATTCAATTCATAGAAAGAGAGAGGGTCAGTCCTCTTTTACTTAAGTCGGCCTTTTGTATTAAATTCGGATGCAATTTCTGTGTTTCATCGTCAATAAGAAGGTCTGAGAGATACAGTAAACCTGAAGTGAAGCACCGGAATCTAGAACTGGACACACAGGAGAGGTTCAAATCATAGAAAGGGAGAGTGTCAGTCCTTTTCTACTTCAGTCGTTATTGTGCATTTTGTAGTAAATTCGATTGCAATATCTGTTTTTCATCGTCAATAAGAAGGTACAAGGTATACAGTAAACCTGAAGTGAACTATCGGCAACTAAAACTGGACTCACAGGAGAGGTTCAAATCATAGAAAGTTAGAGTGTCAGTCCAATTGCACTTAAGTCGGCATTGTGCCTTTTGTTTTATATTCGGCTGCAATTTCTGTGTTTCATCGTCAATTAGAAGGTCCAAGGGATACAGTAAACCTAAAGTGAAGCATCGGAATCTAAAACTGGACACACAGGAGAGGTTCAAATCCTAGAGAGTGAGAGTGTCAGTCCTCTTGTACTTAAGTTGGCATTGTGAATTTTGAATTTAATTCGGATGCAATTTCTGTGTTTAATCGTCAATAAGAAGGTGCAAGGTTTACAGTAAACCTGAAGTGAAGCATCTGAATTTAAAACTGGATTCACAGGAGAGGTTCAAATCATTGAGAGTTAGAGTGTCAGTCCTCTTGTACTTAAGTCGGCTTTGAGCCTTTTGAATTTAATTCCGATGCAATTCTTGTGTTACATCGTCAATAAGACGGTGCAAGGTATACAGTAAACCTGAAGTGAAGCATCGGAATCTAAAACTGGACTCACAGGAGAGGTTCAAATCATAGAAAGTGAGAGTGACAGTCCTCTTTTACTTAAGTCGGCATTGTGCCTTTTGTACTTAATTCGGATGCAATTTCTGTGTTTCATCGTCAATAAGAAGGTCCAAGGGATACAGTAAACCTGAAGTGAAGCATCGGAACCTAAAACTGGACTCACAGGAGAGGTTCAAATCATAGAATGTGAGAGTGTCAGTACTCTTGTACTTAAGTCGGCATTGTGTCTTTTGAATTATATTCCGATACAATTTCTGTGTTTCATCGTCAATAAGAAGGTGCAAGGTATACAGTAAACCTGAAGTGAAGCATCGGAATTTAAAACTGGATTCACAGGGGAGGTTCAAATCATAGAGAGTTAGAGTGTCAGTCCTCTTGTACTTAAGTCGGCATTGTGCCTTCTGAATTTAATTCCGATGCAGTTTCTGTGTTTCATCGTCAATAAAAAGGTGCAAGGTATACAGTAAACCTTAAGTGAAGCATCGGAATCTAAAACTGGACTCACAGGAGTGGTTCAAATCCTAGAGAGTAAGAGTGTTAGTCCTCTTGTACTTAAGTCGGGATTGTGCCTTTTGAATTTAATTCGGATGCAATTTCTGTGTTTAATCGTCAATAAGAAGGTGCAAGGTATACAGTAAACCTCAACTGAAGCATCGAAATCTAAAACTGGACCCACAGGAGAGGTTCAAATGATAGAGAGTTAGAGTGTCAGTCCTCTTGTACTTAAGTCGGCATTGTGCCTTTTGAATTTAATTCCGATGCAATTCTTGTGTTACATCGTCAATAAGACGGTGCAAGGTATACAGTAAACCTGAAGTGAAGCATCGGAATCTAAAACTGGACTCACAGGAGAGGTTCAAATCATAGATAGGGAGAGTGGCAGTCCTCTTGTCCTTAAGTCGGCATTGTGCCTTTTGAATTTAATTCCGATGGAATTTCTGTGTTTCATCGTCAATAAGACGGTGCAAGGTATACAGAAAACCTGAAGTTAAGCATCGGAATCTAAAACTGGACTCACAGGAGAGGTTCAAATCATAGAAAGAGAGAGTGACAGTCCTCTTTTACTTAAGTTGGCATTTTGCCTTTAGTATTAAATTCGGATGAAATTTCTGTGTTTCATCGTTAATAAGAAAGTCCAAGGTATACAGGAAACCTGAAGTGAAGCATCGGAATCTGAAACTGGACTCACAGGAGAGGATCAAATCATCGAATAGGAGAGTGTCAGTCCTCTTGAACTTAAGTCGGCATTGTGCCTTTTGCATTAAAGTTGGATGCAATTTCTGTGTTTCATCGTCAATAAGAAGGTTCAAGGTATACAGTAAACCTGAAGTGAAGTATCGGAATCTAAAACTGGACTCACAGGAGCCGTTCAAATCATAGAAAGTGAGAGTTTCAGTCCTCTTGTACTTAAGGCGGCATTGTGCCTTATGTATTAAATTCGGATGCAATTTCTGTGTTTCGTCGCCAACAACAAGGTGCAAGGTATACAGAAAACCTGAAGTTAAGCATCGGAATCTAAAACTGGACTCACAGGAGAGGTTCAAATCATAGAAAGAGAGAGTGAAAGTCCTCTTTCACTTAATTCGGCATTGTGCATTTGTATTAAATTCGGATGCCATTTCTGTGTTTCATCGTCAATAAGAAGGTCCAAGGGATATAGTAAACCTGAAGTGAAGCATCGGAATCCAAAACTGGACTCACAGGAGAGGTTCAAATCGTAGATAGTTAGTGTGTCAGTCCTCTTTTACTTAAGTCGGCCTTTTGTATTAAATTCGGATGCAATTACTGTGCTTCATCGTCAATAAGAAAGTCTAAGGGATACAGTAAACCTGAAGTGAAGCATCGTAATCTAGAACTGGACTCACAGGAGAGGTTCGAATCATAGAATGGGAGAGTGACAGTCCTCTTGTACTTAAGGCGGCATTGTGCATTATGTATTAAATTCGGATGCGATTTCTGCGTTTCGTCGTCAACAAGAAGGTACAAGGTATACAGTAAACCTGAAGAGAACTATCGGAATCTAAAACTGGACTCACTGGAGAGGTTCAAATCATAGAAAGTGAGAGTGTCAGTCCTCTTGTCCTTAAGTCGGCATTGTGCCTTTTGAATTTAATTCCGATGGAATTTCTGTGTTTCATCGTCAATAAGGAGGTGCAAGGTATACAGTAAACCTGAAGTGAAGCATCGGAATCTAAAACTGGACTCACAGGAGAGGTTCAAATCCTAGAGAGTAAGAATGTCAGTCCTCTTGTACTTAAGTCGGGATTGTGCCTTTTGAATTTAATTCGGATGCAATTTCTGTGTTTAATCGTCAATAAGAAGGTGCAAGGTATACAGTAAACCTGAACTGAAGCATCGAAATCTAAAACTGGACTCACAGGAGAGGTTCAAATCATAGAGAGTTAGAGTGTCAGTCCTCTTGTACTTAAGTCGGCATTGTGTCTTTTGAATTATATTCCGATGCAGTTTCTGTGTTTCATCGCCAATAAGAAGGTGCAAGGTATACAGTAAACCTGAAGTGAAGCATCGGAATTTAATACTGCATCCGCAGGAGAGTTTCAAATCATAGAGAATTAGAGTGTCAGTCCTCCTGTACTTAAGTCGGCATTGTGCCTTCTGAATTTAATTCCGATGCAATTTCTGTGTTTCATCGTCAATAACAAGGTGGAAGGTATACAGTAAACCTGAAGTGAAGCATCGGAATATAAAACTGGACTCACAGGAGAGGTTCAAATAATAGAAAGAGAGAGTGTCGGTCCTCTTTTACTTAAGTCGGCATTGTGCCTTTGAATTAAATTCGGATGCATTTTCTGTATTTCATCGTCAATAAGAAGGTCCAATGGATACAGTAAACCTGAAGTGAAGCATCGGAATCTAAAACTGGACTCACAGGATAGATTCAAATCATAGACAGTGAGAGTGCCAGTCCTCTTGTACTTAAGTCGGCATTATGCCTTTTGTATTAAATTCCGATGCAATTTCTGTGTTTCATCGTCAATAAGAAGGTGCGAGGTATACAGTAAACCTGAAGTGAAGCATCAGAATCTATATCTGGACTCACAGGAGAGATTCAAATCATAGAAAGAGAGAGTGTCAGTCCTCTTTTACTTAAGTCGGCCTTTTGTATTAAATTCGGATGCAATTTCTGTGTTTCATCGTCAATAAGAAGGTCCAATGGATACAGTAAACCTGAAGTGAAGCATCGGAATCTAAAACTGGACTCACAGGAGAGATTCAAATCATAGAAAGTGAGAGTGCCAGTCCTCTTGTACTTAAGTCGGCATTATGCCCTTTGTATTAAATTCCGATGCAATTTCTGTGTTTCACCATCAATAAGAGGGTGCGAGGTATACAGTAAAACTGAAGTGAAGCATCAGAATCTATAACTGGACTCACAGGAGAGATTCAAATCATAGAAAGAGAGTGTGTCAGTCCTCTTTTAATTAAGTCGGCCTTTTGTATTAAATTCGGATGCAATTTCTGTGTTTCAATGTCAATTAGAAGGTCCAAGGGATACAGTAAACCTGAAGTGAAGAATCGGATTCTAAAAATTTACTCACAGGAGAGGTTCAAATCATAGAAAGTTAGAGTGTCAGTCCTCTTGTACTTAAGTCGGCATTGTGCCTTTTGAATTTAAATCCGATGCAATTTCTGTGTTTCATCGTCAATAAGAAGGTGCAAGGTATACAGTAAACCTGAAGTGAAGCATCGGAATCTAAAACTAGACCCACAGGAGAGGTTCAAATCATAGAGAGTTAGAGTGACAGTCCTCTTGTACTTAAGTCGGCATTGTGCCTTTGAACTTAATTCCGATGCAATTTCTATGCTTCATCGTCAATATGTACGTGCAAGGTATACAGTAAACCTGAAGTGAAGCATCGGAATTTCAAACTGGACTCACAGGAGAGGTTCAAATCATAGAGAGGGAGAGTGTCAGTCCTCGTTTACTTAAGTCGGCATTGTGCCTCTTGTATTAAATTCGGATGCAATTTCTGTATCTCATCGTCAATATGAAGGTCCAAGGGATACAGTAAACCTGAAGTGAAGCATCGGAACCTAAAACTGGACTCACAGGAGAGGTTCAAATCATAGAAAGTGGGAGTGTCAGTCCTCTAGTACTTAAGTCGGCATTTTGCCTATTGTATTAAATTCCGATGCAATTTCTGTGTTTCATCGTCAATAAGAAGGTCCAAGGGATACAGTAAACCTGAAATTAAGCATCGGAATGTAAAACTGGACTCACAGGAGAGGATCAAATCCTAGAAAGTTAGAGTGTCAGTCCTCTTGTACTTAAGTCGACATTGTGCTTTTTCAATTTAATTCCGATGCAATATCTGTGTTTCATCGTCAATAAGAAGGTGCAAGGTATACATGAAACCTGAAGTGAAGCATCGGAATCAAAAACAGGACTCACAGGTAAGGTTCAAATCACAGAAAGTGAGAGTGTCAGTCCTCTTGTACTTAAGTCGGCATTGTGCCTTTTGAATTTAATTCCGATGCAAGTCTTGTGTTACATCGTCAATAAGGCGGTGCCAGGTATACAGTAAACCTGAAGTGAAGCATCGGAATCTAAAACTGGACTCACAGGAGAGGTTCAAATCATAGAAAGATAGAGTGACAGTCCTCTTTTACTTAAGTCGGCATTGTGCCTTTTGTATTTAATTCGGATGCAACTTCTGTGTTTCATCGTCAATAAGAAGGTCCAAGGGATACAGTAAACCTGAAGTGAAGCATCGGAACCTAAAACTGGACTCACAGGAGAAGTTCAAATCATAGAATGTGAAAGTGTAAGTCCTCTTTTACTTATGTCGGCATTGTGCTTTTTGTATTTAATTCGGATGCAATTTCTGTGTTTCATCGTCAATTAGAAGGTCCAAGGGATACAGTAAACCTGAAGTGAAGCATCGGAACCTAAAACTGGACTCACAGGAGAGGTTCAAATCATAGAATGTGAGAGTGTCAGTCCTCTTGTACTTAAGTCGGCATTGCGTCATTTGAATTTAATTCCGATGCAATTTCTGTGTTTCATCGTCAATAAGAAGGTGCAAGGTATACAGTAAACCCTAAGTGAAGCATCGGAAATCAAAACTGGATTCATAGGAGAGGTTCAAATCATAGAGAGTTAGAGTGTCAGTCCTCTTGTACTTAAGTCGGCATTGTGCCTTCTGAATTTAATTCTGATGCAATTTCTGTGTTTCATCGTCAATAAGAAGGTGCAAGGTATACAGTAAACATGAAGTGAAGCATCGGAATATAAAACTGGACTCACAGGAGAGATTCAATTAATAGAAAGAGAGAGTGTCGGTGCTCCTTAACTTAAGTCGGCATTGCGCCTTTTGTATTAAATTCGGATGCAATTTCTGTATTTCATCGTCAATAAGAAGGTCCAATGGATACAGTAAACCTGAAGTGAAGCATCGGAATCTAAAACTGGACTCACAGGAGAGGTTCAAATCATAGAAAGTGAGAGTGTCAGTCCTCTAGTACTTAAGTCGGCATTTTGCGTATTGTATTAAATTCCGATGCAATTTCTGTGTTTCATCGTCAATAAGAAGGTGCAAGGAATACAGTAATCCTGAAGTGAAACATCAGAATCTAAAACTGGACTCACAGGAGAGATTCAATTCATAGAAAGAGAGAGGGTCAGTCCTCTTTTACTTAAGTCGGCCTTTTGTATTAAATTCGGATGCAATTTCTGTGTTTCATAGTCAATAAGAAGGTCTAAGGGATACAGTAAACCTGAAGTGAAGAACCGGAATCTAGAACTGGACACACAGGAGAGGTTCAAATCATAGAAAGGGAGAGTGTCAGTCCTCTTCTACTTCAGTCGTTATTGTGGATTTTGTATTAAATTCGATTGCAATATCTGTGTTTCATCGTCAATAAGAAGGTACAAGGTATACAGTAAACCTGAAGTGAACTATCGGCAACTAAAACTGGACTCACAGGAGAGGTTCAAATCATAGAAAGCTAGTGTGTCAGTCCTATTGCACTTAAGTCGGCATTGTGCCTTTTGTTTTATATTCGGCTGCAATTTCTGTGTTTCATCGTCAATTAGAAGGTCCAAGGGATACAGTAAACCTAAAGTGAAGCATCTGAATCTAAAACTGGACTCACAGGAGAGGTTCAAATCCTAGAGAGTGAGAGTGTCAGTCCACTTGTACTTAAGTCGGCATTGTGAATTTTGAATTTAATTCGGATGCAATTTCTGTGTTTAATCGTCAATAAGAAGGTGCAAGGTTTACAGTAAACCTGAAGTGAAGCATCGGAATTTAAAACTGGATTCACAGGAGAGGTTCAAATCATTGAGAGTTAGAGTGTCAGTCCTCTTGTACTTAAGTCGGCTTTGAGCCTTTTGAATTTAATTCCGATGCAATTCTTGTGTTACATCGTCAATAAGACGGTGCAAGGTATACAGTAAACCTGAAGTGAAGCATCGGAATCTAAAACTGGACTCACAGGAGAGGTTCAAATCATAGAATGTGAGAGTGACAGTCCTCTTTTACTTAAGTCGGCATTGTGCCTTTTGTACTTAATTCGGATGCAATTTCTGTGTTTCATCGTCAATAAGAAGGTCCAAGGGATACAGTAAACCTGAAGTGAAGCATCGGAACCTAAAACTGGACTCACAGGAGAGGTTCAAATCATAGAATGTGAGAGTGTCAGTCCTCTTGTACTTAAGTCGGCATTGTGTCTTTTGAATTATATTCCGATGCAATTTCTGTGTTTCATCGTCAATAAAAAGGTGCAAGGTATACAGTAAACCTTAAGTGAAGCATCGGAATATAAAACTGGACTCACATGAGAGGTTCAAATAATAGAAAGAGAGAGTGTCGGTCCTCTTTTACTTAAGTCGGCATTGTGCCTTTTGTATTAAATTCGGATGCAATTTCTGTATTTCATCGTCAATAAGATGGTCCAATGGATACAGTAAACCTGAAGTGAAGCATCGGAATCCAAAACTGGACTCACAGGAGAGGTTCAAATCATAGAAAGAGAGAGTGACAGTCCTCTTTTACTTAAGTTGGCATTGTGCCTTTAGTATTAAATTCGGATGAAATTTCTGTGTTTCATCGTCAATAAGAAAGTCCAAGGTATACAGTAAACCTGAAGTGAAGCATCGGAATCTGAAACTGGACTCACAGGAGAGGATCAAATCATCGAATAGGAGAGTGTCAGTCCTCTTGAACTTAAGTCGGCATTGTGCCTTTTGCATTAAAGTTGGATGCAATATCTGTGTTTCATCGTCAATAAGAAGGTTCAAGGTATACAGTAAACCTGAAGTGAAGTATCGGAATCTAAAACTGGACTCACAGGAGACGTTCAAATCATAGAAAGTGAGAGTTTCAGTCCTCTTGTACTTAAAGCGGCATTGTGCCTTATGTATTAAATTCGGATGCAATTTCTGCGTTTCGTCGTCAACAAGAAGGTACAAGGTATACAATAAACCTGAAGAGAACTATCGGAATCTAAAACTGGACTCACTGGAGAGGTTCAAATCATAGAAAGTGAGAGTGTCAGTCCTCTTGTCCTTAAGTCGGCATTGTGCCTTTTGAATTTAATTCCGATGGAATTTCTGTGTTTCATCGTCAATAAGAAGGTGCTAGGTATACAGTAAACCTGAAGTGAAGCATCGGAATCTAAAACTGGACTCACAGGAGAGGTTCAAATCCTAGAGAGTAAGAATGTCAGTCCTCTTGTACTTAAGTCGGGATTGTGCCTTTTGAATTTAATTCGGATGCAATTCTTGTGTTACATCGTCAATAAGACGGTGCAAGGTATACAGTAAACCTGAAGTGAAGCATCGGAACCTAAAACTGGACCCACAGGAGAGGTTCAAATCATAGAATGTGAGAGTGTCAGTCCTCTTGTACTTTAGTCGGCATTGTGTCTTTTGAATTATATTCCGATGCAGTTTCTGTGTTTCGTCGTCAATAAGAAGGTGCAAGGTATACAGTAAACCTGAAGTGAAGCATCGGAATTTAATACTGCATCCGCAGGAGAGTTTCAAATCATAGAGAATTAGAGTGTCAGTCCTCCTGTACTTAAGTCGGCATTGTGCCTTCTGAATTTAATTCCGATGCAATTTCTGTGTTTCATCGTCAATAACAAGGTGCAAGGTATACAGTAAACCTGAAGTGAAGCATCGGAATATAAAACTGGACTCACAGGAGAGGTTCAAATAATAGAAAGAGAGAGTGTCGGTCCTCTTTTACTTAAGTCGGCATTGTGCCTTTTGTATTAAATTCGGATGCATTTTCTGTATTTCATCGTCAATAAGAAGGTCCAATGGATACAGTAAACCTGAAGTGAAGCATCGGAATCTAAAACTGGACTCACAGGAGAGATTCAAATCATAGAAAGTGAGAGTGCCAGTCCTCTTGTACTTAAGTCGGCATTATGCCCTTTGTATTAAATTCCGATGCAATTTCTGTGTTTCGTCGTCAATAAGAGGGTGCGAGGTATACAGTAAAACTGAAGTGAAGCATCAGAATCTATAACTGGACTCACAGGAGAGATTCAAATCATAGAAAGAAAGTGTGTCAGTCCTCTTTTACTTAAGTCGGCCTTTTGTATTAAATTCGGATGCAATTTCTGTGTTTCAATGTCAATTAGAAGGTCCAAGGGATACAGTAAACCTGAAGTGAAGCATCGGATTCTAAAAATTTACTCACAGGAGAGGTTCAAATCATAGAAAGTTAGAGTGTCAATCCACTTGTACCTAAGTCGGCATTGTGCCTTTTGAATTTAAATCCGATGCAATTTCTGTGTTTCATCGTCAATAAGAAGGTGCAAGGTATACAGTAAACCTGAAGTGAAGCATCGGAATCTAAAACTAGACCCACAGGAGAGGTTCAAATCATAGAGAGTTAGAGTGTCAGTCCTCTTGTACTTAAGTCGGCATTGTGCCTTTGAACTTAATTCCGATGCAATTTCTACGCTTCATCGTCAATATGTACGTGCAAGGTATACAGTAAACCTGAAGTGAAGCATCGGAATTTCAAACTGGACTCACAGGAGAGGTTCAAATCATAGAGAGGGAGAGTGTCAGTCCTCGTTTACTTAAGTCGGCATTGTGCCTCTTGTATTAAATTCGGATGCAATTTCTGTATCTCATCGTCAATATGAAGGTCCAAGGGATACAGTAAACCTGAAGTGAAGCATCGGAACCTAAAACTGGACTCACAGGAGAAGTTCAAATCATAGAATGTGAAAGTGTAAGTCCTCTTTTACTTATGTCGGCATTGTGCTTTTTGTATTTAATTCGGATGCAATTTCTGTGTTTCATCGTCATTTAGAAGGTCCAAGGGATACAGTAAACCTGAAGTGAAGCATCGGAACCTAAAACTGGACTCACAGGAGAGGTTCAAATCATAGAATGTGAGAGTGTCAGTCCTCTTGTACTTAAGTCGGCATTGGGTCATTTGAATTTAATTCCGATGCAATTTCTGTGTTTCATCGTCAATAAGAAGGTGCAAGGTATACAGTAAACCCTAAGTGAAGCATCGGAATTCAAAACTGGATTCATAGGAGAGGTTCAAATCATAGAGAGTTAGAGTGTCAGTCCTCTTGTACTTAAGTCGGCATTGTGCCTTCTGAATTTAATTCTGATGCAATTTCTGTGTTTCATCGTCAATAAGAAGGTGCAAGGTATACAGTAAACCTGAAGTGAAGCATCGGAATATAAAACTGGACTCACAGGAGAGATTCAATTAATAGAAAGAGAGAGTGTCGGTGCTCCTTAACTTAAGTCGGCATTGCGCCTTTTGTATTAAATTCGGATGCAATTTCTGTATTTCATCGTCAATAAGAAGGTCCAATGGATACAGTAAACCTGAAGTGAAGCATCGGAATCTAAAACTGGACTCACAGGAGAGGTTCAAATCATAGAAAGTGAGAGTGTCTGCCCTCTAGTACTTAAGTCGGCATTTTGCCTATTGTATTAAATTCCGATGCAATTTCTGTGTTTCATCGTCAATAAGAAGGTGCAAGGAATACAGTAATCCTGAAGTGAAACATCAGAATCTAAAACTGGACTCACAGGAGAGATTCAATTCATAGAAAGAGGGAGGGTCAGTCCTCTTTTACCTAAGTCGTCCTTTTGTATTAAATTCGGATGCAATTTCTGTGTTTCATCGTCAATAAGAAGGTATAAGGGATACAGTAAACCTGAAGTGAAGCACCGGAATCTAGAACTGGACACACAGGAGAGGTTCAAATCATAGAAAGGGAGAGTGTCAGTCCTCTTCTACTTCAGTCGTTATTGTGGATTTTGTATTAAATTCGATTGCAATATCTGTGTTTCATCGTCAATAAGAAGGTACAAGGTATACAGTAAACCTGAAGTGAACTATCGGCAACTAAAACTGGACTCACAGGAGAGGTTCAAATCATAGAAAGTTAGTGTGTCAGTCCTATTGCACTTAAGTCGGCATTGTGCCTTTTGTTTTATATTCGGCTGCAATTTCTGTGTTTCATCGTCAATTAGAAGGTCCAAGGGATACAGTAAACCTAAAGTGAAGCATCGGAATCTAAAACTGGACTCACAGGAGAGGTTCAAATCCTAGAGAGTGAGAGTGTCAGTCCACTTGTACTTAAGTCAGCATTGTGAATTTTGAATTTAATTCGGATGCAATTTCTGTGTTTAATCGTCAATAAGAAGGTGCAAGGTTTACAGTAAACCTGAAGTGAAGCATCGGAATTTAAAACTGGATTCACAGGAGAGGTTCAAATCATTGAGAGTTAGAGTGTCAGTCCTCTTGTACTTAAGTCGGCTTTGAGCCTTTTCAATTTAATTCCGATGCAATTCTTGTGTTACATCGTCAATAAGATGGTGCAAGGTATACAGTAAACCTGAAGTGAAGCATGGGAATCTAAAACTGGACTCACAGGAGAGGTTCAAATCATAGAATGTGAGAGTGACAGTCCTCTTTTACTTAAGTCGGCATTGTGCCTTTTGTACTTAATTCGGATGCAATTTCTGTGTTTCATCGTCAATAAGAAGGTCCAAGGGATACAGTAAACCTGAAGTGAAGCATCGGAACCTAAAACTGGACTCACAGGAGAGGTTCAAATCATAGAATGTGAAAGTGTCACTCCTCTTGTACTTAAGTCGGCATTGTGTCTTTTGAATTATATTCCGATGCAATTTCTGTGTTTCATCGTCAATAAGAAGGTGCAAGGTATACAGTAAACCTGACGTGAAGCATCGGAATTTAAAACTGGATTCACAGGAGAGGTTCAAATCATAGAGAGTTAGAGTGTCAGTCCTCTTGTACTTAAGTCGGCATTGTGCCTTCTGAATTTAATTCCGATGCAGTTTCTGTGTTTCATCGTCAATAAAAAGGTGCAAGGTATACAGTAAACCTTAAGTGAAGCATCGGAATATAAAACTGGACTCACAGGAGAGGTTCAAATAATAGAAAGAGAGAGTGTCGGTCCTCTTTTACTTAAGTCGGCATTGTGCCTTTTGTATTAAATTCGGATGCAATTTCTGTATTTCATCGTCAATAAGAAGGTCCAATGGATACAGTAAACCTGAAGTGAAGCATCGGAATCTAAAACTGGACTCACAGGAGAGGTTCAAATCATAGAATGTGAGAGTGTCAGTTCTCTTGTACTTAAGTCGGCATTATGCCTTTTGTATTAAATTCCGATGCAATTTCTGTGTTTCATCGTCAATAAGAAGGTGCAAGGTATACAGTAAACCTGAAGTGAAGCATCAGAATCTATAACTGGACTCACAGGAGAGATTCAAATCATAGAAAGAGAGAGTGTCAGTCCTCTTTTACTTACGTCGGCCTTTTGTATTAAATTCGGATGGAATTTCTGTGTTTCATCGTCAATAAGAAGGTCTAAGGGATACAGAAAAACCTGAAGTGAAGCACCGGAATCTAGAACTGGACTCACAGGAGAGGTTCAAATCATAGAAAGGGAGAGTGTCAGTCCTCTTGTACTTAAGTCGGCATTGTGCCTTTTGTATTAAATTCGGATGCAATTTCTGTTGTTCATCGTCAATAAGAAGGTACAAGGTATAGAGTAAAATTGAAGTGAACTATCGGAATCTAAAAACTGGACTCACAGGAGAGGTTCAAAACATAGAAAGTGAGAGTGTCAGTCCTATTGCACTTAAGTCGGCATTGTGCCTTTTGTATTATATTGGGATCCAATTTCTGTGTTTCATCGTCAATTAGAAGGTCCAAGGGATACAGTAAACCTGAAGTGAAGCATCGGAATCTAAAAATGGACTCACAGGAGAGGTTCAAACCATAGAAAGTTAGAGTGTCAGTCCTCTTGTACTTATGTCGGCATTGTGTCTTTTGAATTTAAATCCGATGCAATTTCTGTGTTTCATCGTCAATAAGAAGGTGCAAGGAATACAGTAAACCTGAACTGAATCATCGGAATCTAAAACTGGACTCACAGGAGAAGTTCAAATCATAGAGAGTTAGAGTGTCAGTCCTCTTGTACTTAAGTCGGCATTGTGCCTTTGAATTTAATTCCGATGCAATTTCTATGCTTCATCGTCAATAAGAAGGTGCAAGGTATACAGTAAACTTGAAGTGAAGCATCGGAATTTAAAATTGGACTCACAGGAGAGGTTCAAATCATAGAATGTTAGAGTGTCAGTCCTCTTGTACTAATGTCGGCATTGTGCTTTTGTATTAAATTCCGATGCAAATTTCTGTCTTTCATCGTCTATCAGAAGGTGCATGGTATACAGTAAACCTGAAGTGAAGCATCAGAATCTATAACTGGAATCACAGGAGAGATTCAAATCATAGAAAGAGAGATTGTCAGTCCTCTTTTACTGAAGTCGGCATTGTGGCTTTTGTATTAAATTCGGATGCAATTTCTGTGTTTCATCGTCAATAAGAAAGTCTAAGGGATACAGTAAACCTGAAGTGAAGCACCGGAATCTAAAACTGGACTCACAGGAGAGGTTCAAATCATAGAAAGGGAGAGTGTCAGTCCTCTTGTACTTAAGTCGGCATTGTGGCTTTTGTATTAAATTCGGATGCAATTTCTGTGTTTCATCGTCAATAAGAAGGTACAAGGTATAGAGTATACCTGAAGTGAACTATCGGAATCTAAAACTGCGCTCACAGGAGAGGTTCAAAACATAGAAAGTGAGAGTGTCAGTCCTATCGCACTTAAGTCGGCATTGTGCCTTTTGTATTATATTCGGATGCAATTTCTGTGTTTCATCGTCAATTAGAAGGTCCAAGGGATACAGTAAACCGGAAGTGAAGCATCGGAATCTAAAAATGGACTCACAGGAGAGGTTCAAATCATAGAAAGTTAGAGTGTCAGTACTCTTGTACTTAAATCGACATTGTGCCTTTTCAATTTAATTCCGATGCAATATCTGTGTTTCATCGTCAATAAGAAGGTTCAAGGTATACAGTAAACCTGAAGTGAAGCATCGGAACCTAAAACTGGACTCACAGGAGAGGTTCAAATCATAGAAAGAGAGAGAGACAGTCCTCTTTTACTTAGGTCCGCATTGTGCCTTTTATATTTAATTCGGGAGCAATTTCTGTGTTTCATCGTCAATAATAAGGTCCAAGGGATACAGTAAACCAGAAGTGAAGCATCGGAATCTAAAACTGGACTCACAGGAGAGGTTCAAATCCTAGAGAGTGAGAGTGTCAGTCCACTTGTACTTAAGTCGGCATTGTGAATTTTGAATTTAATTCGGATGCAATTTCTGTGTTTAATCGTCAATAAGAAGGTGCAAGGTTTACAGTAAACCTGAAGTGAAGCATCGGAATTTAAAACTGGATTCACAGGAGAGGTTCAAATCATTGAGAGTTAGAGTGTCAGTCCTCTTGTACTTAAGTCGGCTTTGAGCCTTTTCAATTTAATTCCGATGCAATTCTTGTGTTACATCGTCAATAAGATGGTGCAAGGTATACAGTAAACCTGAAGTGAAGCATGGGAATCTAAAACTGGACTCACAGGAGAGGTTCAAATCATAGAATGTGAGAGTGACAGTTCTCTTTTACTTAAGTCGGCATTGTGCCTTTTGTACTTAATTCGGATGCAATATCTGTGTTTCATCGTCAATAAGAAGGTCCAAGGGATACAGTAAACCTGAAGTGAAGCATCGGAACCTAAAACTGGACTCACAGGAGAGGTTCAAATCATAGAATGTGAGAGTGTCACTCCTCTTGTACTTAAGTCGGCATTGTGTCTTTTAAATTATATTCCGATGCAATTTCTGTGTTTCATCGTCAATAAGAAGGTGCAAGGTATACAGTAAACCTGAAGTGAAGCATCGGAATTTAAAACTGGATTCACAGGAGAGGTTCAAATCATAGAGAGTTAGAGTGTCAGTCCTCTTGTACTTAAGTCGGCATTGTGCCTTCTGAATTTAATTCCGATGCAGTTTCTGTGTTTCATCGTCAATAAAAAGGTGCAAGGTATACAGTAAACCTTAAGTGAAGCATCGGAATATAAAACTGGACTCACAGGAGAGGTTCAAATAATAGAAAGAGAGAGTGTCGGTCCTCTTTTACTTAAGTCGGCATTGTGCCTTTTGTATTAAATTCGGATGCAATCTCTGTATTTCATCGTCAATAAGATGGTCCAATGGACACAGTAAACCTGAAGTGAAGCATCGGAATCTAAAACTGGACTCACAGGAGAGGTTCAAATCATAGAATGTGAGAGTGTCAGTTCTCTTGTACTTAAGTCGGCATTATGCCTTTTGTATTAAATTCCGATGCAATTTCTGTGTTTCATCGTCAATAAGAAGGTGCAAGGTATACAGTAAACCTGAAGTGAAGCATCAGAATCTATAACTGGACTCACAGGAGAGATTCAAATCATAGAAAGAGAGAGTGTCAGTCCTCTTTTACTTACGTCGGCCTTTTGTATTAAATTCGGATGGAATTTCTGTGTTTCATCGTCAATAAGAAGGTCTAAGGGATACAGAAAAACCTGAAGTGAAGCACCGGAATCTAGAACTGGACTCACAGGAGAGGATCAAATCTTAGAAAGTGTGAGTGTCAGTCCCCTTGTACTTAAATCGACATTGTGCCTTTTCAATTTAATTCCGATGCAATATCTGTGTTTCATCGTCAATAAGAAGGTTCAAGGTATACAGTAAACCTGAAGTGAAGCATCGGAACCTAAAACTGGACTCACAGGAGAGGTTCAAATCATAGAAAGAGAGAGAGACAGTCCTCTTTTACTTAAGTCGGCATTGTGCCTTTTGTATTTAATTCGGAAGCAATTTCTGTGTTTCATCGTCAATAATAAGGTCCAAGGGATACAGTAAACCAGAAGTGAAGCATCGGAAACTAAAACTGGACTCACAGGAGAGGTTCAAATCATAGAATGTGAGAGTGTCAGCCCTCTTTTACTTATGTCGGCATTGTGCCTTTTGTATTTAATTCGGATGCAATTTCTGTGTTTCATCGTCAATAAGAAGGTCCAAGGGATACAGTAAACCTGAAGTGAAGCATCGGAACCTAAAACTGGCCTCACAGGAGAATTTCAAATCATAAAATGTGAGAGTGTCAGTCCTCTTGTACTTAAGTCGGCATTATGTCTTTAGAATTTAATTCCGATGCAATTTCTGTGTTTCATCGTCAATAAGAAGGTGCAAGGTATACAGTAAACCCTAAGTGAAGCATCGGAATTTAAAACAGGATTCACGGGAGAGGTTCAAATCATAGAGAGTTAGAGTGCCAGTCCTCTTGTACTTAAGTCGGCATTGTGCCTTCTGAATTTAATTCAGATGCAATTTCTATGTTTCATCGTCAATAAGAAGGTGCAAGGTATACAGTAAACCTGAAGTGAAGCATCGGAACATAAAACTGGACTCACAGGAGAGGTTCAAATAATAGAAAGAGAGAGTGTCGGTCCTCTTTTCTTAAGTCGGCATTGTGCCTTTTGTATTAAATTCCGATGCAATTTCTGTGTTTCATCGTCAATAAGAAGGTGCAAGGTTTACAGTATACCTGAAGTGAAGCATCAGAATCTAAAACTGGACTCACAGGAGAGGTTCAAATCCTAGAGAGTAAGAGTGTCTGTCCTCTTGTACTTAAGTCGGCCTTTTGTATTAAATTCGGATGCAATTTCTGTGTTTCATCGTCAATAGGAAGGTCTAAGGGATACAGTAAACCTGAAGTGAAGCACCGGAATCTAGAACTGGACACAGGAGAGGTTCAAATCATACAAAGGGAGAGTGTCAGTCCTCTTGTACTTAAGTCGTCATTGTGGATTTTGTATTAAATTTGGATGCAATTTCTGTGTTTCATCGTCAATAAGATGGTACAAGGTATACAGTAAACCTGAAGTGAACTATCGGCATCTAAAACTGGACTCACAGGACAGGTTCAAATCATAGTAAGTGAGAGTGTCAGTCCTATTGCACATATGTCGGCATTGTGCCTTTTGTATTATATTCGGATGCAATATCTGTGTTTCATCGTCAATTAGAAGGTCCAAGGGTTACAGTAAACCTGAAGTGAAGCTTCGGAATCTAAAACTGGACTCACAGGAGAGGTTCAAATCCTAGAGAGTAAGAGTGTCTGTCCTCTTGTACTTAAGTCGGCATTGTGCCTTTTGAATTTTATTCGGATGCAATTTCTGTGTTTAATCGTCAATAAGAAGGTGCAAGGTATACAGTAAACCTGAAGTGAAGCATCGAAATTCAAAACTGGACTCACAGGAGAGGTTCAAATCATAGAGAGTTAGAGTGTCAGTCCTCTTGTACTTAAGTCTGCATTGTGCCCTTTGAATTTAATTCCGATGCAATTCTTGTGTTACATCGTCAATAAGACGGTGCAAGGTATACAGTAAACCTGAAGTAAAGCATCGGAATCTAAAACTGGACTCACAGGAAAGGTTCAAATCATAGAAAGAGAGAGTGACAGTCCTCTTTTACTTAAGTCGGCATTGTGCCTTTTGTATTTAATTCGGATGCAATTTCTGTGTTTTATCGTCATTAAGAAGGCCCAAAGGATACAGTAAACCTGAAGTGAAGCATCGGAACCTAAAACTGGACTCACAGGAGAGGTTCAAATCATAGAATGTGAGAGTGTCAGTCCTCTTGTACTTAAGTCGGCATTGTGTCTTTTGAATTATACTCCGATGCAATTTCTGTGTTTCATCGTCAATAAGAAGGTGCAAGGTATACAGTAAACCTGAAGTGAAGCATCAGAATCTATAACTGGACTCACAGGAGAGATTCAAATCATAGAAAGAGAGAGTGTCAGTCCTCTTTTACTTACGTCGGCCTTTTGTATTAAATTTGGATGCAATTTCTGTGTTTCATCGTCAATAAGAAGGTCTAAGGGATACAGTAAACCTGAAGTGAAGCACCGGAATCTAGAACTGGACCCACAGGAGAGGTTCAAATCATAGAAAGGGAGAGTGTCAGTCCTCTTGTACTTAAGTCGGCATTGTGCCTTTTGTATTAAATTCGGATGCAATATCTGTGTTTCATCGTCAATAAGAAGGTACAAGGTATAGAGTAAACCTGAAGTGAACTATCGGAATCTAAAAATGGATTCACAGGAGAGGTTCAAAACATAGAAAGTGAGAGTTATGAAAGCACATTAGCATGCCAAGAGTGAGTATCCTCGGAAACGCGAAATATTAATTAAATAAATAATCAGTGACAAATAAATAAAGCCTATGGCACACAACTGCAGCGCTGTGTCGCTGATAAAACAAAAGCACATTTTCGTTACTCGTATGTTTGATTAAAAAAGGAGAGGACTTGGATAAGTGGTGCGGGAAGCACGTATATTTTATTGACTGGCACACCGCCATATTTAATGTTATATAAGATCACTGCGAGTTGCAATCTTACTAGGCACTCGAATCTGTAAAGAATTTATATTTATGAAAGTAAGTAGAATTATTTAACTGTAGGCTTATTCGTTGAATATATCTGATTTAACTACCTGTGTAAACTTTTTATGTTTAGTAGACAGTCACCTCTGTACGACGTATTGACATGGCTGGCAAATTATTCTAATATTGAGATTTAGATTTGAATCCGCACCTACCGCAGCAGTCTTTGGAAACGATTTAAATACGAAGTCCGATTATTTGAGTCTTATTTCACGGTCAACTACGAATAACATTACATTTACGAAAAAGCCATTGTCAAGCGTCTGATACCAAATAATTAAACGTCACGTAAATATTAATTACAACCAATCACTATCATACAATAATGCATAATTAATATTTTATTTTATTTTATTTTATTTTATTTATTTTATATTGGCGACTGCGTGTCGGACTTGTTATTTTGTCATTTGTTACATTGTTCTCTTTGTTTCATGTGAAAAATTAATTATCTGGACCTGGACGTGAATGTATGAGAAATAACAAAGATCTGAAGATATTTTCCTATTCTAAAATTTTGCGGGAAGACGCAATGAAGCTTCCAGCAAAATAAGGTAAGACGCAGCATCTTTGCATTGGCAGGCTTGACCAGACGCATAATTCAGTGTATTAGCTCTTCAGTAGATTCTGTAGTATTTCTTTCACGCGTAGCAGTTTTCAGTGATAAATTTCATTCTCAGTACTTTTCCTTAAACAATAACTTCTGCAACAATACCAATACACGAGTGTACAATATGGCCGACTTCTGTACGATACGTTGTAACATGGACAGCAGCCATTAACAATAATCCCATATTCAGTTTACATTTTTAAATTAACAAACAGCCATTGTTGCTACGAGCGATTCATGCTCAACTGCATTTTATTTTAAAACCAGTGTCAAACATTAATTTCTTGAAATTTATATCACGTGTGGCATGGTCATAACTAGAAAACAATACGCAAAGATGGAACAGCAAAGACATACTATTCAGACGCAATCCGACTCGGACGAGAGACAAGTGTTAGAAAATGACTTTACGAGAGCAACCGGTAGTGACGATTCATCAAATATTGACGCAAGTGTTAACGGAAGTTTTGACAATAGGCCGTCCACCACAAAAATTTCAAAGTCTCAGTCAGAGCCCATGTTAATACATGACGTCACGTCTAATGACGCGGCGGGGGCAGAGACCTTGCAAACAGTAAACATTGCCAACATGTTACAAGTGCTAATGAAACAGAACGCGGAAAACATGGCAACCTTAAAGACACAAAATGACGAAATTAAATCTGACCTCATAGCAATCAAGGCATGTAATGACACTTTGTGTAAACGTGTGGAACTTATAGACGCCACACTGACCAAACAGATGACTGAACTCAGTACGAAATTTTCCAAGCTTAATACGAGACAAGAAAAGACTACAAATGACGTAGCACTTTTACAGACACAATTAAAAAACCTTAATGTCACGTGTGAAGCTCTTACTGAACAAATTCAAACATGTCCTTCAGTACACGACAACCTTGAAAAACGAATTACTGACGTGCAGAATAAATTTGACGATGTTGAACAACACCTGACTGACATCTTACAATCTGATGCCACAGCTCATTTTCAAAATATTAATAAAGAATTTCATGATTGGGTAGAGAACAAAGACAAACATTTTGATAGATGCATACGTGAAAATTTACCAACAATTGTGCACGACTCCGTAGCGGAATACATCACTAATAACAAACAGCTGATTAGTGATGCAGTACAATCCGTCACTGCACCCATGAGACAATTCACCGATCAACCACAGTCTGAATGTAAGGAAAATACCAGTCAAAATGTACAGTTCAGAAACCAATATACATACGAGTGTGACGCACACATACCGCGCACAACATACACACAAGAACAAAACACACCACGACAACAACACATACCACAACGTGCAAACACAAACACAAGCTATTATCATGGTAAACTACAGCAACATTATCGTAATTACTCGCCAGCTGAGCATTGCAGTAATTACAGTGGAACAAATCCATATCATAATGCAAAGGAAGAAGAAAGCTTAATAAAACACATTCAATTACAGATTTTTATCCCAGAAAAACGAACCATTCATCCGGGGATTTTTCTCAAATCTTTTAGTAACGCATTTCCACGCACTTGGAGTGACCGGAAAAAGATTTCATATATTGTCGGTTACATCCAAGGCGATGCAGCTGTCTGGGCATACAGTCAAGCTGACGTATGTACCACGTACAGTGAGTTTGAGCGTGCTTTTCTGAACAAATTCTGGTCGCAATCCGTCCAGGAGCGACTCAGAAGACAAATTTTAGAACCTGAAACTTTTAACAGTAAAAATGGTAACTTACGCAGATATTTTGAAAAATACTTGAACATGGGACATTTTTTAGACGAACCAGTCGCAACGCGTGATATACTCCGAGCGTTGAAGGCCAAATTGCCTTTCAACATTAAGGAAAAACTTCTACATATCCCGGATGACGATTCAGATTATTTTTTAACAGCTTTAGATTCGGTTGACATGTTACTTGAAGATCAGCGCTTCGCGCGGCAAAACAGCAGCCACAATGTTTACACTAGTGGTATGCAAAACATGCAGGCTTGCCAACACAATTCTGGCGCGCCCACAGTTGGATACGCGATACAGCAAAAACAGCAAACTCACATGCCGTCTCAATACGGAAATCAAAATCAACACGCGTATTCCAATACAAACAACAATATCAACAGTAATAACACTTCATGCGGCAATCCATACAAAAGGCACCGCGGTAATAACAACAACGGTAACAATGGATACAAATGTAACAACAAAAACACAAACAGAAATAGAAATAATAATAACTACGAGCCAAGACAGCATCAAGGCTGGACTCGTAGCGATCAATACTATCATTCAAATACTGCTTTACCACAGCAGCCACCAGGACAAAATTGGAGCATACCTTACGACCGACAGGTAAGTTATAATGCGCAACCGCAACAACAACCGCAAAAGTTTGGAGATCATAATAGGCAATATCCGAGTGTGAATGTAATAGAAATGACACCTGATGCACAACCCCAATCTGTGTCAGTACCTAGTACAAATGGTAATCCAACAAACTAGAAACAGTCACTACTTTGCCCCAGGTCGTGGCTGAAGAATTCTTGGGGGGCGACTTCAATGTTAATCAGTTATTTGACACCACAATTGAACAACAAAATATTGATGTGCCTAATAATTCTAAACAAAAGCTACGTGTTTTATTTATAAGATACTACCACAATGACAATATATCAGATGAACTTTTACAAGACAGTACACAATGTCGTTTAAACACAAATGAAATTGTTTTAGCATCTACTACTGGTGTAGTAGGTGGGATTCCAACTACTATTATCTTAGATACAGGTGCAGCTGTGAGCGTTTTGTCTTTTAATTTCTATAAAAAGATGTGTGAATTGGAGCCTGTGCCTGTGTTTCCTGCCCAAAACTGTAAAATAACTACTGCACTAGGTAATAAGTCATGTAGGGTTACGAAGCAAGTTTTTGTAAACGTTAAAATAGGTAATGGAACCGTACAATGGCCATTCCTGGTTGTACAAAACCTTGTGACAAATTGCATATTAGGAATAGATATTATGAGCGAGAAGGACTGCATTATAGACTTCTCCAAAGGTAAATGTATTTTAAATGATAAAGGCAGTGTAATTATTATTGATTTGGACAGGAGAACTCTAAAGCATGACAAACACTGTACAGGGTACAAGGTTCAGTTAGTACTTGACAAAGACATTCAAGACATGCAAACACACTCATCTGACACAGAGCTAATGGACTTGAAAACATTGCTTGATCATAAGATAAGTGAAGCTACAGCTCTCAGTGTACATGAACGTATAAAACTACAGGAAGTGTTATCCAAATATTTACAAGTTTTTACCAAACGATTAGGTGTTATCAACACGTATGTGTACAAGATTGAAGTTAAGCCTCACAAGATCTTCTACCATAAGACATATAACGTACCGTTATCTCAACGACCTGCTGTGTGGCAAGAATTAAAACAAATGTTAGACTGGAAGGTCATTGAACCATCCACCTCACCTTATTGTAGTCCTCTACTTGTTGTCAAAAAATCAAATGGAAGCATTAGGTTAGTGTTAGACGCACGAGCTATTAATGAAATAATTTTACCGGTTCACACAAAACCTGAAAATTTAGAAGAGCAATTACAGAAATTTCTAGATGCAAAATATTTTTCCACAATAGATCTCGCTAATTCGTTTTGGCAGGTGGGTATCACTCCTGATTATCGGAAATATACTGCATTTATGTTCGGGGGGCGAACCTATCAGTTTTGTGTTCTACCCTTCGGACTGAATGTCAGCTCTGGGGTATTCATTACAGCCCTGGATACCGTGCTTGGCGACGATTTAGTTGAGACAGTCACACACTATGTAGATGATATACTGATAGCTACACAATCTTGGAATGAACACGTTGACACTCTTCAAAGAATTTGAAACAAATTTGCACAAGCTGGAGTCACAGCCAACCTAAGAAAATCAAAATTTGGTTCCAGTGAGATAAAGTATTTAGGACATATCATTAATTCACAGGGCATACGTCCGGATCCCAGTAAATTAGATGCTATCAGAAACTTACCTAGCCCTCGAACTAAAAAGCAGTTAAAATCATTCCTTGGGCTATGTTCATTTTTCAGGCGTTTTTTGCCACAACCACTTTTGAACAGTAAACATCTGCTAAATCTACTCAGAAAGAATCAAGTTTGGATCTGGTCGGAACAGTGCCAGAATGACTTTAATACAATTAAACATGCTTTAGTGAATGCTAACATATTGAGCCATCCAGATTTCAATTTAGATTTTTGTATGACTTGTGACGCTTCACGTACTGGCTTGGGCTGTTGCTTATTTCAAGTTGTAAAGAATAAAGAGGAGGAACAGATAAGAATTATTGGGTTTGCGAGTCGCACTCTAACTGAATGTGAGCGTACATACTCCACTACTGAGTTAGAAACACTTTCCATAGTATGGGCATTCAAGAAATTCAATTATTATTTATTTGGAAAACATACGGTAATTTACACCGATCACCAGGCCCTGACATTTTTGTCAACTTGTAAACTTGTACATCCTAGACTATCACGATGGGCAGTTACACTTCAGAACTACTCTTTTGAAATTAAGTACATAAGAGGTAAGGACAACACCATTGCAGACACTTTGTCTAGACTTCCACAAGGTATTAATGATACCAACAGTGACTTAGAAAATACAAATGACTACAGGATTCTCTTAATGCAAGACAAGCAGTATCATCAATATTATATTGATATGTGCAGAAACATGGCTGAATTACAAAAATCTGATCCTCACTGGTATAAGATAATAACATTACTGGTAGAAAAACACAACCATCCTTTGACTAAGTATTACAAGTTACACAATGATGTGTTATTTTACCGCCGACATCCAAATGCTACTAACTGGTGTGTATGCATTCCCAAAGAGTCTGAACGTAATCTAATTTGGCACACACACTTAGTTTGGGGTCATTATGGGACGAAAAAGTGTTTGGCAAAGCTCAGTACATACTGTTATTTTAGCAATATGAGAAGAAAAATTTATAGGGAACTAAAAACATGTGTCATATGTCAAAAATCAAAACCTCAGAATTTATCCACAAAAACAGATTTACATTCTATTTTACCTAGTAAACCCCTGGAAATTCTGTGTACTGACATCAGTGGACCGCATCCAGCAAGCTCTGGAGGCGTCAAATATATCTTAGCTTTTTAAGATATATTTTCTAAACATGTAAAACTTTATGCTTTAAAATCCGCCTCTGCAAATGCTACAATACGAAGATTCCCAAGTGATTACCTGACGCACGTGGGAAAACCTAAATCAATTCTGTCAGATAATGCAGCATACTACTCTGGGTACAAATGGAGAAATTTCTTGAAGGACAATAACATTAAAAGTATATTTATTTCAAAGTTTAGTCCACAATGTAACGCGACTGAGAGACTTTTCCGAGAACTAAATCGATTCATGAGGACCTATATTTCATCAAAACATACTAATTGGGTGTCCTACCTAAGTCTTTTCGAAGACGTACACAATAACTTAAATATTTACGATACGAATTACACACCTAACGAGATCATGTTCAATTGCAAACAGAACGATCAGTGGATAGAACCATTACCTAAGTTGCCAGACAAGGAAATCACACCTGAACAGAAAATAAAAGAAGTATTGACTACATTGACACATCATGCACAAATACGAAACAAACATCACAGAAACATAATAAAAAGAAAACAAAAATTCGAGGTAGGAATGCTTGTACTACTTCGTACTCATCATAAATCTGTAGCACTCAAACGACGCAATGCTAAGTGGCGTCTGCTATATGAAGGACCTTATATAATTGTTAACATACCGCATCCTGGTGCGTATCTGCTACAACATCCTAGAACTGACAAAATTATTGGGCTATACGCACACCGAGATCTTAGAGCATTTCATGCCAAATAATGTCAAAGTCATACCCATGAAAACATTGCTAAGCAACTCGCAAAACTCTGTTTGCTACAACACAGATAATAAGCAGTATAGAAATTTTCATTTCAGCGGTTCCAGTGACGCAGTTGAAGACAGAAGAACTTTTCTTTCAACGCCGCGGCACCACCGAGAAGACTGAATATTAAACTAAAATTTATGATTACGTAGCAGTGAATGATATATAAATTTTTCACGGAACATTTGTGACTGTAGGTACCATTGACTTGGTATGACACCTGACGAACCGACAGACGTCATCTGTGAAGCGATCTTTTACTTCGAGAAATAGATTAGACGCACATCTCTCAGCAAGAAAAGCATCTACCAGTAGCCAAGGCCACACAGACACTATACACACACGCACAAAACGCGAGGAATCTAACAGCTTTCCGTCTCTTATTATTTTGAATATTTATTGAGTAGTGAAAACGCCTGGTCTTGCCTACTGATGTAATGAATGTTGTGTCTAACCTATCTCAATTTCAGATGACATCACAAAAAAACATCGATAAAATCCCAGCAAAACCGTTAAAGAGGACGTAAATATCTGCAATCCATGTAATCAAATGTGACACAATGTAATAATTTATAGCTATGTAATAATGATGAAAACATGTTTATGTGTAACTGTATTATGTTTATGCTAAGAAAATATGTGATGTGTATATGTATGATTACTTATGTTTTTTTTAACTGATGTATAATGTAACTGTTACTGTGTGAAAATTTGAACGATAACGAGTGCCAAAATGTGAAAAACTTTTTTTAAAAGAAAAATGCGTAGTGAACCACTGTTCACGGACATTAGCGTACATTACTAAGTCTGCAACTACGCAGAAACCTATGTGAAAGAAACTGTTAATGACATTCATGATGCATCGTACCTTTGTAAACGCGATGAGTAACTACGAACATTTAGGTGAGCTATATTTAAAAAAAAAAAAAAAAAAAACTGAATATGTGAAGTGCATAATTCGTGCATCGTCTAGTGACATTACTACAGTACCCAACTTCAAAATGTTAACTGGATTAAATGGACACAAAGTGCCTGTCCAGAAAACAACACAACGGGTGGAAGAATTCTGGTTGGAACTTCAGGGAATGAAATGTTCTCGAAATGTGACGGACGCTCTTACCTGGACTGTCCAAGGATCGACGCCAGCTATGTGCCGTCCGATTTTCTGCAACCAAGCTTCCACGGAATATCGAAAACGAACTGCATATGGACTAATTACTCGACGGGTCACGTCTGATCTGTAATAAACAATGCTTTTTGTCACAACGAACTGCATCACAACGACTATAATGGAAATAGGAAATGGACATGCTTATGTGTCAATCACGTTGTTGTACAGCGATGTTACTGTGATCAAAAAACTTTACCACGACGACACTAACCTGTGAAACAGTACTGTGCAGTAGATGAATATAAACTGTAATAACGACACGATGTGTATAGGTCAACGCACCTGAAACAACAGAACATTTTTCGTTGAAGCATTTCATTGCAATGCTATGTAACTAAGAACATTCAACAATCTAAAGTTGTATTGTATTATAACAAATATTGTAATTTTAAAACTAAGTTACCTGTCATAGAATGTAGTCTTCATATGTAATCTTGGTGGAATATTTTCTTTGTGCAACGACTAAGAAATGCGCGCGCACACGAACAATATGAACTGCAATACTGTGCCGCGTGATCTAAATTTACGAAATAACGGCAGTGCCGTAGTTACACCGACGCTTCTGCGCATGCGCGCACTCTGTTTTGCCAACAGAAGAACTTTTTCGGCGCACGCGCGTCATTCAAATTTTGTATATAATATACAGTATAATGTAAGTCATGTAAATAGTTGTAGATAACTTAGATTTTCTTGTGCCTTTAGGTGAAATGCTCGCCTGCAGGTGTGTCCTTTCGCCTCGCAATTCAGGGGGCAATATAAAGGCACATTTGCATGCCGAGCGTGAGTTTCCTCGGAAACGCGAAATATTAATTAAATAAATAATCAGTGACAAATAAATAAAGCCTATGGCACACAACTGCAGCGCTGTGTCGCTGATAAAACAAAAGCACATTTTCGTTACTCGTATGTTTGATTAAAAAAGGAGAGGACTTGGATAAGTGGTGCGGGAAGCACGTATATTTTATTGACAGGCACACCGCCATATTTAATGTTATATAAGATCACTGCGAGTTGCAATCTTACTAGGCACTCGAATCTGTAAAGAATTTATATTTATGAAAGTAAGTAGAAATATTTAACTGTAGGCTTATTCGTTGAATATATCTGATTTAACTAACTGTGTAAACTTTTTATGTTTAGTAGACAGTCACCTCTGTACGACGTATTGACATGGCTGGCAAATTATTCTAATATTGAGATTTAGATTTGAATCCGCACCTACCGAAGCAGTCTTTGGAAACGATTTAAATACGAAGTCCGATTATTTGAGTCTTATTTCACGGTCAACTGCGAATAACATTACATTTACGAAAAAGCCATTGTCAAGCGTCTGATACCGAATAATTAAACGTCACTTAAATATTAATTACAACCAATCACTATCATCAATAATACATAACTAATATTTTATTTTATTTTATTTTATTTTATTTATTTTATAGAGTGTCAGTCCTATTGCACTTAAGTCGGCATTGTGCCTTTTGTATTATATTAGGATGCAATTTCTGTGTTTCATCGTCAATTAGAAGGTCCAAGGGATACAGTAAACCTGAAGTGAAGCATCGGAATCTAAAACTGGACTCACAGGAGAGGTTAAAATCCTAGAGAGTAAGAGTGTCAGTCCTCTTGTACTTAAGTCGGCATTGTGCCTTTTGAATTTAATTCGGATGCAATTTCTGTGTTTAATCGTCAATAAGAAAGTGCAAGGTATACAGTAAACCTAAATTGAAGCATCGAAATCCAAAACTGGACTCACAGGAGAGGTTCAAATCATAGAGAGTTAGAGTGTCAGTCCTCTTGTACTTAAGTCGGCATTGTGCCTTTTGAATTTAATTCCGATGCAATTGTTGTGTTACATCGTCAATAAGACAGTGCAAGTTATACAGTAAACACGAAGTGAAGCATCGGAATCTAAAACTGGACTCACAGGAGAGGTTCAAATCATAGAAAGAGAGACAGTCCTCTTTTACTTAAGTCGGCATTGTGCCTTTTGTATTTAATTCGGATGCAATTTCTGTGTTTCATCGTCAATAAGAAGGTCCAAGGGATACAGTAAACCTGAAGTGAAGCGTCGGAACCTAAAACTGGACTCACAGGAGAGGTTCAAATCATAGAGAGTCAGAGTGTCAGTCCTCTTGTACTTAACTCGGCATTGTGCCTTCTGAATTTAATTCCGATGCAATTTCTGTGTTTCATCGTCAATAAGAAGGTGCAAGGTATACAGTAAACCTTAAGTGAAGCATCGGAATATAAAACTGGACTCACAGGAGAGGTACAAATAATAGAAAGAGAGAGTGTCGGTCCTCTTCTTACTTAAGTCGGCATTGTGCCTTTTGTATTAAATTCGGATGCAATTTCTGTATTTCATCGTCAATAAGAAGGTCCAATGATTACAGTAAACCTGAAGTGAAGCATCGGAATCTAATACTGGGCTCACAGGAGAGGTTCAAATCATAGAAAGTGAGAGTGTCAGTCCTCTTGTACTTAAGTCGGCATTTTGCCTTTTGTATTAAATTCCGATGCAATTTCTGTGTTTCATCGTCAATAAGAAGGTGCAAGGAATACAGTAAACCTGAAATGAAGCATCAGAATCTAAAACTGGACTCACAGGAGAGATTCCAATCATAGAAAGAGAGAGTGTCAGTCCTCTTTTACTTAAGTCGGCCTTTTGTATTAAATTCGGATTTAATTTCTGTGTTTCATCGTCATTAAGAAGGTCTAAGGGATACAGTAAACCTGAAGTGAAGCACCGGAATCTAGAACTGGACACACAGGAGAGGTTCAAATCATAGAAAGGGAGAGTGTCAGTCTTCTTGTACTTCAGTCGTCATTGTCGATTTTGTATTAAATTCGGATGCAATATCTGTGTTTCATCGTCAATAAGAAGGTACAAGGTATACAGTAAACCTGAAGTGAACTATCGGCATCTAAAACTGGACTCACAGGAGAGGTTCAAATCATAGAAAGTGAGAGAGTCAGTCCTATTGCACTTAAGTCGGCATTGTGCGTTTTGTATTATATTCAGATGCAATTTCTGTGTTTCATCGTCAATTAGTAGGTCCAAGGGATACAGTAAACCTGAAGTGAAGCATCGGAATCTAATAATGGACTCACAGAAGAGGTTCAAATCATTGAAAGTTAGAGTGTCAGTCCTCTTGTACTTAAGTCGGCATTGTGCCTTTTGAATTTAAATCCGATGCTATTTCTGTGTTTCATCGTCAATAAGAAAGTGAAGGTATACAGTAAACCTGAAGTGAAGCATCGGAATCTAAAACTGGAATCACAGGAGAGGTTCAAATCATATAGAGTTAGAGTGTCAGTCCTCTTGTAGTTAAGTCGGCATTGTGCCTTTGAATTTAATTCCGATGCAATTTCTATGCTTCATCGTCAATACGAAGGTGCAAGGTATATAGTACACCTGAAGTGAAGCATCGGAATCTAAAACTGGACTCACAGGAGAGGTTCAAATCATAGAAAGGGAGAGTGTCAGTCCTCTTTTACTCAAGTCGGCATTGTGCCTTTTGTAGTAAATTCGGATGCAATTTCTGTATTTCATCGTCAATATGAAGGTCCAAGGGATACAGTAGACCTGAAGTGAAGCATCGGAATCTGAAACTGGACTCACAGGAGAGGTTCAAATCATAGAAAGTTAGAGTATCAGTCCTCTTGTACTAATGTCGGCATTGTGCCTTTGTATTAAATTCCGATGCAAATTTCTGTCTTTCATCGTCAATAAGAAGGTGCAAGGTATACGGTAAACCTGAAGTGACGCATCGGAAACTAAAACTGGACTCACAGGAGAGGATCAAATCTTAGAAAGTTAGAGTGTCACTCCTCTTGTACTTAAGTCGACATTGTGCCTTTTCAATTTAATTCTGATGCAATATCTGTGTTTCAACAATCAATAAGAAGGTGCAAGGTATACAGTAAACCCGAAGTGAAGCATC
The DNA here is from genome assembly GCF_021461395.2 of Schistocerca americana. Classification (NCBI taxonomy): domain Eukaryota; kingdom Metazoa; phylum Arthropoda; class Insecta; order Orthoptera; family Acrididae; genus Schistocerca; species Schistocerca americana. The sequence goes on along the minus strand of NW_025725383.1, from coordinate 418,060 downwards.
GGAATCTAAAACAGGACTCACAGGAAAGGTTCAAATCACAGAAAGTGAGAGTGTCAGTCCTCTTTTACTTAAGTCGGCATTGTGCCTTTTGTATTAAATTCGGATGCAATTTCTGTGTTTCATCGTCAATTGGAAGGTCCAAGGGATACAGTAAACCTAAAGTGAAGCATCGGAATCTAAAACTGGACTCACCAGTGAGGTTCAAATCATTGAAAGGGAGAGTGTCAGTCCACTTGTACTTACGTCGGCCTTTTGTATTAAATTCGGATGCAATTTCTGTGTTTCATCGTCAATAAGAAGGTCTAAGGGATACAGTAAATCTGAAGTGAAGCACCGGAATCTAGAACTGGACTCACAGGAGAGGTTCAAATCATAGAAAGGGAGAGTGTCAGTCCTCTTGTACTTAAGTCGGCATTGTGCCTTTTGTATTAAATTCGGATGCAATTTCTGTGTTTCATCGTCAATAAGAAGGTACAAGGTATAGAGTAAACCTGAAGTGAACTATCGGATTCTAAAAATGGACTCACAGGAGAGGTTCAAAACATAGAAAGTGAGAGTGTCAGTCCTATTGCACTTAAGTCGGCATTGTGCCTTTTGTATTATATTCGGATGCAATTTCTGTGTTTCATCGTCAATTAGAAGGTCCAAGGGATACAGTAAACCTGAAGTGAAGCATCGGAATCTAAAACTGGACTCACAGGAGAGGTTAAACTCCTAGAGAGTAAAAGTGTCAGTCCTGTTGTACTTAAGTCGGCATTGTGCCTTTTGAATTTAATTCGGATGCAATTTCTGTGTTTAATCGTCAATAAGAAAGTGCAAGGTATACAGAAAACCTAAATTGAAGCATCGAAATCCAAAACTGGACTCACAGGAGAGGTTCAAATCATAGAGAGTTAGAGTGTCAGTCCTCTTGTACTTAAGTCGGCATTGTGCCTTTTGAATTTAATTCCGATGCAATTGTTGTGTTACATCGTCAATAAGGCAGTGCAAGTTATACAGTAAACATGAAGTGAAGCATCGGAATCTAAAACTGGACTCACAGGAGAGGTTCAAATCATAGAAAGAGAGAGTGACAGTCCTCTTTTACTTAAGTCGGCATTGTGCATTTTGTATTTAATTCGGATGCAATTTCTGTGTTTCATCGTCAATAAGAAGGTCCAAGGCATACAGTAAACCTGAACTGAAGCGTCGGAACCTAAAACTGGACTCACAGGAGAGGTTCAAATCATAGAGAGTTAGAGTGTCAGTCCTCTTGTACTTAACTCGGCATTGTGCCTTCTGAATTTAATTCCGATGCAATTTCTGTGTTTCATCGTCAATAAGAAGGTGCAAGGTATACAGTAAACCTTAAGTGAATCATCGGGATATAAAACTGGACACACAGGAGAGGTACAAATAATAGAAAGAGAGAGTGTCGGTCCTCTTTTTACTTAAGTCGGCATTGTGCCTTTTGTATTAAATTCGGATGCAATTTCTGTATTTCATCGTCAATAAGAAGGTCCAATGGATACAGTAAACCTGAAGTGAAGCATCGGCATCTAATACTGGACTCACAGGAGAGGTTCAAATCATAGAAAGTGAGAGTGTCAGTCCTCTTGTACTTAAGTCGGCATTTTGCCTTTTGTATTTAATTCCGATGCAATGTCTGTGTTTCATCGTCAATAAGAAGGTGCAAGGTATACAGTAAACCTGAAGTGAAGCATCAGAATCTAAAACTGGACTCACAGGAGAGATTCCAATCATAGAAAGAGAGAGTGTCAGTCCTCTTTTACTTAAGTCGGCCTTTTGTATTAAATTCGGATTTAATTTCTGTGTTTCATCGTCAATAAGAATTTCTAAGGGATACAGTAAACCTGAAGAGAAGCACCAGAATCTAGAACTGGACACACAGGAGAGGTTCAAATCATAGAAAGGGAAAGTGTCAGTCCTCTTGTACTTAAGTCGTCATTGTGGATTTTGTAATAAATTCGGATGTAATTTCTGTGTTTCATCGTCAATAAGTAGGTACAAGGTATACAGTAAACCTGAAGTGAACTATCCGCATCTAAAACTGGACTCACAGGAGAGGTTCAAATCATAGAAAGTGAGAGTGTCAGTCCTATTGCACTTAAGTCGGCATTGTGCCTTTTGTATTATATTCGGATGCAATTTCTGTGTTTCATCGTCAATTAGTAGGTCCAAGGGATACAGTAAACCTGAAGTGAAGCATCGGAATCTAATAATGGACTCACAGGAGAGGTTCAAATCATTGAAAGTTAGAATGTCAGTCCTCTTGTACTTAAGTCGGCATTGTGCCTTTTGAATTTAAATCCGATGCTATTTCTGTGTTTCATCGTCAATAAGAAAGTGAAGGTATACAGTAAACCTGAAGTGAAGCATCGGAATCTAAAACTGGAATCACAGGAGAGGTTCAAATCATATAGAGTTAGAGTGTCAGTCCTCTTGTAGTTAAGTCGGCATTGTGCCTTTGAATTTAATTCCGATGCAATTTCTATGCTTCATCGTCAATACGAAGGTGCAAGGTATATAGTACACCTGAAGTGAAGCATCGGAATCTAAAACTGGACTCACAGGAGAGGTTCAAATCATAGAAAGGGAGAGTGTCAGTCCTCTTTTACTCAAGTCGGCATTGTGCCTTTTGTAGTAAATTCGGATGCAATTTCTGTATTTCATCGTCAATATGAAGGTCCAAGGGATACAGTAGACCTGAAGTGAAGCATCGGAATCTGAAACTGGACTCACAGGAGAGGTTCAAATCATAGAAAGTTAGAGTATCAGTCCTCTTGTACTAATGTCGGCATTGTGCCTTTGTATTAAATTCCGATGCAAATTTCTGTCTTTCATCGTCAATAAGAAGGTGCAAGGTATACGGTAAACCTGAAGTGACGCATCGGAAACTAAAACTGGACTCACAGGAGAGGATCAAATCTTAGAAAGTTAGAGTGTCACTCCTCTTGTACTTAAGTCGACATTGTGCCTTTTCAATTTAATTCTGATGCAATATCTGTGTTTCAACAATCAATAAGAAGGTGCAAGGTATACAGTAAACCCGAAGTGAAGCATCGGAATCTAAAACAGGACTCACAGGAAAGGTTCAAATCACAGAAAGTGAGAGTGTCAGTCCTCTTTTACTTAAGTCGGCATTGTGCCTTTTGTATTAAATTCGGATGCAATTTCTGTGTTTCATCGTCAATTGGAAGGTCCAAGGGATACAGTAAACCTAAAGTGAAGCATCGGAATCTAAAACTGGACTCACCAGTGAGGTTCAAATCATTGAAAGGGAGAGTGTCAGTCCACTTGTACTTACGTCGGCCTTTTGTATTAAATTCGGATGCAATTTCTGTGTTTCATCGTCAATAAGAAGGTCTAAGGGATACAGTAAATCTGAAGTGAAGCACCGGAATCTAGAACTGGACTCACAGGAGAGGTTCAAATCATAGAAAGGGAGAGTGTCAGTCCTCTTGTACTTAAGTCGGCATTGTGCCTTTTGTATTAAATTCGGATGCAATTTCTGTGTTTCATCGTCAATAAGAAGGTACAAGGTATAGAGTAAACCTGAAGTGAACTATCGGATTCTAAAAATGGACTCACAGGAGAGGTTCAAAACATAGAAAGTGAGAGTGTCAGTCCTATTGCACTTAAGTCGGCATTGTGCCTTTTGTATTATATTCGGATGCAATTTCTGTGTTTCATCGTCAATTAGAAGGTCCAAGGGATACAGTAAACCTGAAGTGAAGCATCGGAATCTAAAACTGGACTCACAGGAGAGGTTAAACTCCTAGAGAGTAAAAGTGTCAGTCCTGTTGTACTTAAGTCGGCATTGTGCCTTTTGAATTTAATTCGGATGCAATTTCTGTGTTTAATCGTCAATAAGAAAGTGCAAGGTATACAGAAAACCTAAATTGAAGCATCGAAATCCAAAACTGGACTCACAGGAGAGGTTCAAATCATAGAGAGTTAGAGTGTCAGTCCTCTTGTACTTAAGTCGGCATTGTGCCTTTTGAATTTAATTCCGATGCAATTGTTGTGTTACATCGTCAATAAGGCAGTGCAAGTTATACAGTAAACATGAAGTGAAGCATCGGAATCTAAAACTGGACTCACAGGAGAGGTTCAAATCATAGAAAGAGAGAGTGACAGTCCTCTTTTACTTAAGTCGGCATTGTGCATTTTGTATTTAATTCGGATGCAATTTCTGTGTTTCATCGTCAATAAGAAGGTCCAAGGCATACAGTAAACCTGAACTGAAGCGTCGGAACCTAAAACTGGACTCACAGGAGAGGTTCAAATCATAGAGAGTTAGAGTGTCAGTCCTCTTGTACTTAACTCGGCATTGTGCCTTCTGAATTTAATTCCGATGCAATTTCTGTGTTTCATCGTCAATAAGAAGGTGCAAGGTATACAGTAAACCTTAAGTGAATCATCGGGATATAAAACTGGACACACAGGAGAGGTACAAATAATAGAAAGAGAGAGTGTCGGTCCTCTTTTTACTTAAGTCGGCATTGTGCCTTTTGTATTAAATTCGGATGCAATTTCTGTATTTCATCGTCAATAAGAAGGTCCAATGGATACAGTAAACCTGAAGTGAAGCATCGGCATCTAATACTGGACTCACAGGAGAGGTTCAAATCATAGAAAGTGAGAGTGTCAGTCCTCTTGTACTTAAGTCGGCATTTTGCCTTTTGTATTTAATTCCGATGCAATGTCTGTGTTTCATCGTCAATAAGAAGGTGCAAGGTATACAGTAAACCTGAAGTGAAGCATCAGAATCTAAAACTGGACTCACAGGAGAGATTCCAATCATAGAAAGAGAGAGTGTCAGTCCTCTTTTACTTAAGTCGGCCTTTTGTATTAAATTCGGATTTAATTTCTGTGTTTCATCGTCAATAAGAATTTCTAAGGGATACAGTAAACCTGAAGAGAAGCACCAGAATCTAGAACTGGACACACAGGAGAGGTTCAAATCATAGAAAGGGAAAGTGTCAGTCCTCTTGTACTTAAGTCGTCATTGTGGATTTTGTAATAAATTCGGATGTAATTTCTGTGTTTCATCGTCAATAAGTAGGTACAAGGTATACAGTAAACCTGAAGTGAACTATCCGCATCTAAAACTGGACTCACAGGAGAGGTTCAAATCATAGAAAGTGAGAGTGTCAGTCCTATTGCACTTAAGTCGGCATTGTGCCTTTTGTATTATATTCGGATGCAATTTCTGTGTTTCATCGTCAATTAGTAGGTCCAAGGGATACAGTAAACCTGAAGTGAAGCATCGGAATCTAATAATGGACTCACAGGAGAGGTTCAAATCATTGAAAGTTAGAATGTCAGTCCTCTTGTACTTAAGTCGGCATTGTGCCTTTTGTATTTAAATCCGATGCTATTTCTGTGTTTCATCGTCAATAAGAAGGTGAAGGTATACAGTAAACCTGAAGTGAAGCATCGTAAACCAAAAACCGGACTCACAGGATAGGTTCAAATCATAGAGAGTTAGAGTGTCAGTCCTCTTGTACTTAAGTCGGCATTGTGCCTTTGAATTTAATTCCGATGCAATTTCTATGCTTCCTCGTCAATAAGAAGGTGCAAGGTATATAGTAAACCTGAAGTGAAGCATCGGAATCTAAAACTGGACTCACTGGAGAGGTTCAAATCATAGAAAGGGAGAGTGTCAGTCCTCTTTTACTCAAGTCGGCATTGTGCCTTTTGTATTAAATTCGGATGCAATTTCTGTATTTCATCGTCAATATGAAGGTCCAAGGGATACAGTAGACCTGAAGTGAAGCATCAGAATCTGAAACTGGACTCACAGGAGAGGTTCAAATCATAGAAAGTTAGAGTATCAGTCCTCTTGTACTAATGTCGGCATTGTGCCTTTGGATTGAATTCCGATGCAAATATCTGTCTTTCATCGTCATTAAGAAGGTGCAAGGTATACGGTAAACCTGAAGTGACGCATCGGAAACTAAAACTGGACTCACAGGAGAAGTTCAAATCACAGAAAGTGAAAGTGTCAGTCCTCTTTTACTTCAGTCGGCATTGTGCCTCTCGTATTAAATTCAGATGCAATTTCTGTGTTTCATCGTCAATAAGAAGGTCCAAGGGATACTGTAAACCTGAAGTGTAACATCGGAATCTAAAACTGGACTCACAGGACAGGTTCAAATCATAGATAGTTAGAGTGTCAGTCTTCTTGTATTTAAGTCGGCATTGTGTCTTTTGAATTTAATTCCGATGCAATTTCTGTGTTTCATCGTCAATAAGAAGGCGGAAGGTATACAGTAAACCTGAAGTGAAGCATCGGAATCTAAAACTGGTCTCACAGGAGAGGTTCAAATCATAGCAAGGGAGAGTGTCAGTCATCTTGTACTTAAGTTGGCATTGTGCCTTTTGTATTAAATTCGGATGCAATTTCTGTGTTTCATCGTCAATAACAAGTTGCAAGGTATACAGTAAACTTGAAGTGAAACATCGGAATCTAAAACTGGACTCACAAGTGAGGTTCAAATCATAGAAAGTGAGAGTGTCAGTCCTCTTGTACTGAAGTCGGCATTGTGCCTTTTGTGTTAAATTCGTATGCAATTTCTGTGTTTCATCGTCAATAAGAAGGTGCAAGGTATACAGTAAACCTGAAGTGAAGCATCGGAATGTAAAACTGGACTCAGAGGAAAGGTTCACATCATAGAGTGTTAGAGTGTCAGTCCTCTCGTATTTAAGTCGGAATTGTGCCTCTTGAATTTAATTCCGATGCAATTACTGTGTTTCATCGTCAATAAGATGGCGCAAGGTATACAGTAAACCTTAAGTGAAGCATCGGAATCCATAACTGGACTCACAGGAGAGGTTCATATCATAGAAAGAAAGAGTGTCAGTCCGCTTTTACTTAAGTCGGCCTTGTGCCTTTTGTACTAAATTCCGTTGCAATTTCGGTAATTCATCGTCAATAAGAAGGTGCAAGGTATACAGTAAACCTGAAGTGAAGCATCGGAATCAAAAACTGGACTCACCGGAGAGGTTCAAATCATAGAAAGTGAGAGGTTCAGTCCTCTTTTACTTAAGTCGGCATGGTGCCTTTTGTATTAAATTCGGATGTTATTTCTGTGTTTCATCGTCAATAAGACGGTGCAACGTATACAGTAAACCTGAAGTGATGCATCGGAATCTAAAACTGGACTCACAGGAGCGGTTCAAATCATAGAAAGTGAGAGTGTCAGTCCTCTTGTACTTAAGTCGGCATTGTGCCTTTTGTATTAAATTCCGATGCAATTTCTGTGTTTCATCGTCAATAAGAAGGTGCAAGGTATACAGTAAACCTGAAGTGATGCATCGGAATCTAAAACTGGACTCACAGGAGAGGTTCAAATCATAGATTGTTAGAGTGTCAGTCCTCTTGTACTTAAGTCGGCATTGTGTCTTTTGAATTTAGTTCCGATGCAATTTCTGTGTTTCATCGTCAATAAGAAGGTGCAAGGTATACAGTAAACCTGAAGTTAAGTATCGCAATCTAAAACTGGATTCACAGGAGGGGTTCAAATCATAGAGAGTTAGAGTGTCAGTCCTCTTGTACTTAAGTCGGCACTGTGCTTTTTGAATTTAATTCCGATGCAATTTCTGTGTTTCATCGTCAATAAGATAGAGCAAGGTATACAGTAAACCTAGAGTGAAGCATCGGAATCTAAAACTGGACTCACAGGAGAGGTTCAAATCATAGAAAGAATGAGTGTCAGTCCTCTTGTACTTAAGTCGGCATTGTGCCTTTTGTATTAAATTCGAATGCAATTTCTGTGTTTCATCGTCAATTAGAAGTTCCAAGGGATACAGTCAACCTGAAGCGAAGCTTCGGAATCTAAAACTGGACTGACAGGAGAGGTTCAAATCATAGATAGTTACAGTGTCAGTCCTCTTGTACTTAAGTCGGCACTGTGCTTTTTGAATTTAATTCCGATGCAATTTCTGTGTTTCATCGTCAATAAGATAGAGCAAGGTATACAGTAAACCTGAAGTGAAGCATCGGAATCTAAAACTGGACTCACAGGAGAGGTTCAAATCATAGAAAGAATGAGTGTCAGTCCTCTTTTACTTAAGTCGGCCTTTTGTATTAAATTCGGATTTAATTTCTGTGTTTCATCGTCAATAAGAATTTCTAAGGGATACAGTAAACCTGAAGAGAAGCACCAGAATCTAGAACTGGACACACAGGAGAGGTTCAAATCATAGAAAGGGAAAGTGTCAGTCCTCTTGTACTTAAGTCGTCATTGTGGATTTTGTAATAAATTCGGATGTAATTTCTGTGTTTCATCGTCAATAAGTAGGTACAAGGTATACAGTAAACCTGAAGTGAACTATCCGCATCTAAAACTGGACTCACAGGAGAGGTTCAAATCATAGAAAGTGAGAGTGTCAGTCCTATTGCACTTAAGTCGGCATTGTGCCTTTTGTATTATATTCGGATGCAATTTCTGTGTTTCATCGTCAATTAGTAGGTCCAAGGGATACAGTAAACCTGAAGTGAAGCATCGGAATCTAATAATGGACTCACAGGAGAGGTTCAAATCATTGAAAGTTAGAATGTCAGTCCTCTTGTACTTAAGTCGGCATTGTGCCTTTTGAATTTAAATCCGATGCTATTTCTGTGTTTCATCGTCAATAAGAAGGTGAAGGTATACAGTAAACCTGAAGTGAAGCATCGTAAACCAAAAACCGGACTCACAGGATAGGTTCAAATCATAGAGAGTTAGAGTGTCAGTCCTCTTGTACTTAAGTCGGCATTGTGCCTTTGAATTTAATTCCGATGCAATTTCTATGCTTCCTCGTCAATAAGAAGGTGCAAGGTATATAGTAAACCTGAAGTGAAGCATCGGAATCTAAAACTGGACTCACTGGAGAGGTTCAAATCATAGAAAGGGAGAGTGTCAGTCCTCTTTTACTCAAGTCGGCATTGTGCCTTTTGTATTAAATTCGGATGCAATTTCTGTATTTCATCGTCAATATGAAGGTCCAAGGGATACAGTAGACCTGAAGTGAAGCATCAGAATCTGAAACTGGACTCACAGGAGAGGTTCAAATCATAGAAAGTTAGAGTATCAGTCCTCTTGTACTAATGTCGGCATTGTGCCTTTGGATTGAATTCCGATGCAAATTTCTGTCTTTCATCGTCATTAAGAAGGTGCAAGGTATACGGTAAACCTGAAGTGACGCATCGGAAACTAAAACTGGACTCACAGGAGAAGTTCAAATCACAGAAAGTGAAAGTGTCAGTCCTCTTTTACTTCAGTCGGCATTGTGCCTCTCGTATTAAATTCAGATGCAATTTCTGTGTTTCATCGTCAATAAGAAGGTCCAAGGGATACTGTAAACCTGAAGTGAAACATCGGAATCTAAAACTGGACTCACAGGACAGGTTCAAATCATAGATAGTTAGAGTGTCAGTCTTCTTGTATTTAAGTCGGCATTGTGTCTTTTGAATTTAATTCCGATGCAATTTCTGTGTTTCATCGTCAATAAGAAGGCGGAAGGTATACAGTAAACCCGAAGTGAAGCATCGGAATCTAAAACTGGTCTCACAGGAGAGGTTCAAATCATAGCAAGGGAGAGTGTCAGTCATCTTGTACTTAAGTTGGCATTGTGCCTTTTGTATTAAATTCGGATGCAATTTCTGTGTTTCATCGTCAATAACAAGTTGCAAGGTATACAGTAAACTTGAAGTGAAACATCGGAATCTAAAACTGGACTCACAAGTGAGGTTCAAATCATAGAAAGTGAGAGTGTCAGTCCTCTTGTACTGAAGTCGGCATTGTGCCTTTTGTGTTAAATTCGTATGCAATTTCTGTGTTTCATCGTCAATAAGAAGGTGCAAGGTATACAGTAAACCTGAAGTGAAGCATCGGAATGTAAAACTGGACTCAGAGGAAAGGTTCACATCATAGAGTGTTAGAGTGTCAGTCCTCTCGTATTTAAGTCGGAATTGTGCCTCTTGAATTTAATTCCGATGCAATTACTGTGTTTCATCGTCAATAAGATGGCGCAAGGTATACAGTAAACCTTAAGTGAAGCATCGGAATCCATAACTGGACTCACAGGAGAGGTTCATATCATAGAAAGAAAGAGTGTCAGTCCGCTTTTACTTAAGTCGGCCTTGTGCCTTTTGTACTAAATTCCGTTGCAATTTCGGTAATTCATCGTCAATAAGAAGGTGCAAGGTATACAGTAAACCTGAAGTGAAGCATCGGAATCAAAAACTGGACTCACCGGAGAGGTTCAAATCATAGAAAGTGAGAGGTTCAGTCCTCTTTTACTTAAGTCGGCATGGTGCCTTTTGTATTAAATTCGGATGTTATTTCTGTGTTTCATCGTCAATAAGACGGTGCAACGTATACAGTAAACCTGAAGTGATGCATCGGAATCTAAAACTGGACTCACAGGAGCGGTTCAAATCATAGAAAGTGAGAGTGTCAGTCCTCTTGTACTTAAGTCGGCATTGTGCCTTTTGTATTAAATTCCGATGCAATTTCTGTGTTTCATCGTCAATAAGAAGGTGCAAGGTATACAGTAAACCTGAAGTGATGCATCGGAATCTAAAACTGGACTCACAGGAGAGGTTCAAATCAATGATTGTTAGAGTGTCAGTCCTCTTGTACTTAAGTCGGCATTGTGTCTTTTGAATTTAGTTCCGATGCAATTTCTGTGTTTCATCGTCAATAAGAAGGTGCAAGGTATACAGTAAACCTGAAGTTAAGTATCGCAATCTAAAACTGGATTCACAGGAGGGGTTCAAATCATAGAGAGTTAGAGTGTCAGTCCTCTTGTACTTAAGTCGGCACTGTGCTTTTTGAATTTAATTCCGATGCAATTTCTGTGTTTCATCGTCAATAAGATAGAGCAAGGTATACAGTAAACCTAGAGTGAAGCATCGGAATCTAAAACTGGACTCACAGGAGAGGTTCAAATCATAGAAAGAATGAGTGTCAGTCCTCTTGTACTTAAGTCGGCATTGTGCCTTTTGTATTAAATTCGAATGCAATTTCTGTGTTTCATCGTCAATTAGAAGTTCCAAGGGATACAGTCAACCTGAAGCGAAGCTTCGGAATCTAAAACTGGACTGACAGGAGAGGTTCAAATCATAGATAGTTACAGTGTCAGTCCTCTTGTACTTAAGTCGGCACTGTGCTTTTTGAATTTAATTCCGATGCAATTTCTGTGTTTCATCGTCAATAAGATAGAGCAAGGTATACAGTAAACCTGAAGTGAAACATCGGAATCTAGAACCGGACTCACAGGAGAGGTTAAAATCATTGAAAGGGAGAGTGTCAGTCCTCATGTACTTAAGTCGGCATTGTGCCTTTAGTATTAAATTCCGATGCAATTTCTGTGTTTCATCGTCAATAAGAAGGTGCAAGGTATACAGTAATCCTGAAGTGAAGCATCGGAATCCAAAACTGGACTCACAGGAGAGGTTCAAATCATAGAGAGTTAGAGTGTCAGTCCGCTTGTACTTAAGTCGGCATTGTGCCTTTTGAATTTAATTCCGATGCAATTCTTGTGTTTCATCGTCATTAAGACGGTGTAAGGTATACAGTGAACCTGAAGTGAAGCATCGGAATCTAAAACTGGACTCACAGGAGAGGTTCAAATCATAGATAGAGAGAGTGACAGTCCTCATTTACTTAAGTCGGAATTGTGCCTTTTGTATTAAATTCGGATGAAATTTCTGTGTTTCATCGTCAGTAGGAGGGTCCAACGTATACAGTAAACCTGAAGTGAAGCATTGGAATCTGAAACTGGACTCACAGGAGAGGTTCAAATCATTGCTTGGGAGAGTGTCAGTCCTCTTGTACTTCAGTCGGCATTGTGCCTCTTGTATTAAATTCGGATGCAATTTCTGTGTTTCATCGTCAATCAGATGGTGCTAGGTATACAGTAAACCTGAAGTGAAGCATCGGAATATAAAACTGGACTCACAGGAGAGGTTCAAATCATAGAAAGTGAGAGTGTCAGTCCTCTATTACTTAAGTCGCCATTGTGCCTTTTGTGTTAAATTCGGATGCAATTTCTGTGTTTCATCATCAATAAGAAGATCCTAGGGATACAGTAAACCTGAAGTGAAGCATCGGAATCTAAAACAGGACTCACAGGAGAGGTTCAAATCATAGATAGTTAGAGTGTCAGTCCTCTTGCCCTTAAGTCGGCATTGGGCCTTTTGAACTTAATTCCGGTGCAATTTGTGTGTTTCATCGTGAATAAGTTGGTGCAAGGTATACAGTAAACCTGAAGTGAAGCATCGGAATATAAAACTGGACTCACAGGAGAGGTTCAAATCATAGAGAGAGTGAGTGTCAGTCCTCTTGTACTTAAGTCGGTTTTTTATTAATTTTGGATGCAATTTCTGTGTTTCATCGTCAATAAGAAGGTCCAAGGGATACAGTAAACCTGAAGTGAAGCATTGGAATCTAAAACTGGACTCACAGGAGAGGTTAAAATCATAGCAAGGGAGACTGTCAGTCCTCTTGTACATAAGTCGGCATTGTGCCTTTTGTATTAAATTCGGATGCAATTTCTGTGTTTCATCGTCAATAAGATGGCCTACGGGATACAGTAAAAATGAAGTGAAACATCGGAATCTATAACTGGACTCACAGGAGGGTTACAAATCATAGAAAGTGAGAGTGTCAGTCTTCTTGTATATAAGTCGGCATAGTGCCTTTAGTATTAGATTCCGATGCAATTTCTGTGTTTCATCGTCAATAAGAAGGTGCAAGGTATACAGTAAACCTGAAGTGAAGCATCGGAATATAAACTTGGACTCACAGGAGAGGTTCAAATCATAGAAAGAAAAAGTGTCAGTCCTCTTGTACTTATGTCGGCATTGTGCCTTTTGTATTAAATACGGATGCAATTTCTGTGTTTCATCTTCAAAAAGAAGGTGCAAGGTATACAGTAAACCTAAAGTGAAGCATCGGAATCTAAAACTGGACTCACAGCAGAGGATCAAATCATAGAATGTGAGAGTGTCAGTCTTCTTGCACTTAAGTCGGCATTGTGTCTTTTGAATTTCATTCCGATGCAATGTCTGTGTTTCATCGTAAATAAGAAGGTGCAAGGTATACAATAAACCTTAAGTGAAGCATCGGAATCTAAAACTGGACTCACAGGAGAGGTTCAAACCATAGAAAGAGGGAGTGACAGTCCTCTTTTACTTAAGTCGGCATTGTGCCTCTTGTATTACATTCGGATCAAATTTCTGTGTTTCATCGTCAATAAGATGGTCCAAGGTATACGGTAAACCTGAAGTGAAGCATCGGAATCTGAAACTGGACTCACAGGAGAGGTTCAAATCATAGAGTGTTAGAGTGTCAGTCCTCTGGTACTTAATCGGCATTGTGCCTTCTGAATTTAATTCGATGCAATTTCTGTGTTTCATCGTCAATAAGAAGGTGCAGGGTATACAGTAAACCTGAAGTAAAGCATCGGAATCAAAAACTGGACTCACAGGGGAGGTTCAAATCATAGAAAGAGAGAGTGTCGGTCCTCTTTTACTTAAGTCGGCATTCTGCCTTTTGTATTAAATTCGGATGCAATTTTGTATTTCATCGTCAATAAGATGGTCCAAAGGATACAGTAAACCTGAAGTGGGGCATCGGAATCTAAAACTGGACTCACAGGAGAGGTTCAAATCATAGAGAGTTAGAGTGTCAGTCCTCTGGTACTTAATCGGCATTGTGCCTTCTGAATTTAATTCGATGCAATTTCTGTGTTTCATCGTCAATAAGAAGGTGCAAGGTATACAGTAAACCTGAAGTGAAGCATCGGAATATAAACTTGGACTCACAGGAGAGGTTCAAATCATAGAAAGTGAGACTATCAGTCCTCTTGTACTTAAGTCGACATTGTGCTTTTTCAATTTAATTCCGATGCAATATCTGTGTTTCATCGTCAATAAGAAGGTGCAAGGTATACATGAAACCTGAAGTGAAGCATCGGAATCTAAAACAGGACTCACAGGTAAGGTTCAAATCACAGAAAGTGAGAGTGTCAGCCCACTTGTACTTAAGTCGGCATTGTGCCTTTTGAATTTAATTCCGATGCAATTCTTGTGTTACATCGTCAATAAGACGATGCCAGGTATACAGTAAACCTGAAGTGAAGCATCGGAATCTAAAACTGGACTCACAGGAGAGGTTCAAACCATAGAAAGAGGGAGTGACAGTCCTCTTTTACTTAAGTCGGCATTGTGCCTCTAGTATTACATTCGGATCAAATTTCTGTGTTTCATCGTCAATAAGATGATCCAAGGTATACGGTAAACCTGAAGTGAAGCATCGGAATCTGAAACTGGACTCACAGGAGAGGTTCAAATCGTAGAGAGTTATAGTGTCAGTCCTCTGGTACTTAATCGGCATTGTGCCTTCTGAATTTAATTCGATGCAATTTCTGTGTTTCATCGTCAATAAGAAGGTGCAGGGTATACAGTAAACCTGAAGTCAAGCATCGTAATCTAAAACTGGACTCACAGGAGAGGTTCAAATCGTAGAAAGAGAGAGTGTCAGTCTTCTTTTACTTAAGTCGGCCTTTTGTATTAAATTCGGATGCAATTTCTGTGTTTCATCGTCAATATGAAGGTCTAAGGGATTTAGTAAACCTGAAGTGAAGCATCGGAATCTGGAACTGGACTCACAGGAGAGGTTCAAATCATAGAAAGGGAGAGTGTCAGTCCTCTTGTACTTAAGTCGGCATTGTGCCTTTTGTATTAGATTCCGATGCAATTTCTGTGTTTCATCGTCAATAAGAAGATGCAAGGTATACAGTAAACCTGAAGTGAAGCATCGGAATATAAACTTGGACTCACAGGAGAGGTTCAAATCATAGAAAGAAAAAGTGTCAGTCCTCTTGTACTTATGTTGGCATTGTGCCTTTTGTATTAAATACGGATGCAATTTCTGTGTTTCATCTTCAAAAAGAAGGTGCAAGGTATACAGTAAACCTAAAGTGAAGCATCGGAATCTAAAACTGGACTCACAGCAGAGGATCAAATCATAGAATGTGAGAGTGTCAGTCTTCTTGCACTTAAGTCGGCATTGTGTCTTTTGAATTTCATTCCGATGCAATGTCTGTGTTTCATCGTCAATAAGAAGGTGCAAGGTATACAATAAACCTTAAGTGAAGCATCGGAATCTAAAACTGGACTCACAGGAGAGGTTCAAACCATAGAAAGAGGGAGTGACAGTCCTCTTTTACTTAAGTCGGCATTGTGCCTCTAGTATTACATTCGGATCAAATTTCTGTGTTTCATCGTCAATAAGATGGTCCAAGGTATACGGTAAACCTGAAGTGAAGCATCGGAATCTGAAACTGGACTCACAGGAGAGGTTCAAATCATAGAGAGTTATAGTGTCAGTCCTCTGGTACTTAATCGGCATTGTGCTTTCTGAATTTAATTCGATGCAATTTCTGTGTTTCATCGTCAATAAGAAGGTGCAGGGTATACAGTAAACCTGAAGTAAAGCATCGGAATCAAAAACTGGACTCACAGGGGAGGCTCAAATCATAGAAAGAGAGAGTGTCGGTCCTCTTTTACTTAAGTCGGCATTCTGCCTTTTGTATTAAATTCGGATGCAATTTTGTATTTCATCGTCAATAAGATGGTCCAAAGGATACAGTAAACCTGAAGTGGGGCATCGGAATCTAAAACTGGACTCACAGGAGAGGTTCAAATCATAGAGAGTTAGAGTGTCAGTCCTCTGGTACTTAATCGGCATTGTGCCTTCTGAATTTAATTCGATGCAATTTCTGTGTTTCATCGTCAATAAGAAGGTGCAAGGTATACAGTAAACCTGAAGTGAAGCATCGGAATATAAACTTGGACTCACAGGAGAGGTTCAAATCATAGAAAGTGAGACTATCAGTCCTCTTGTACTTAAGTCGACATTGTGCTTTTTCAATTTAATTCCGATGCAATATCTGTGTTTCATCGTCAATAAGAAGGTGCAAGGTATACATGAAACCTGAAGTGAAGCATCGGAATCTAAAACAGGACTCACAGGTAAGGTTCAAATCACAGAAAGTGAGAGTGTCAGCCCACTTGTACTTAAGTCGGCATTGTGCCTTTTGAATTTAATTCCGATGCAATTCTTGTGTTACATCGTCAATAAGACGGTGCCAGGTATACAGTAAACCTGAAGTGAAGCATCGGAATCTAAAACTGGACTCACAGGAGAGGTTCAAACCATAGAAAGAGGGAGTGACAGTCCTCTTTTACTTAAGTCGGCATTGTGCCTCTAGTATTACATTCGGATCAAATTTCTGTGTTTCATCGTCAATAAGATGGTCCAAGGTATACGGTAAACCTGAAGTGAAGCATCGGAATCTGAAACTGGACTCACAGGAGAGGTTCAAATCATAGAGAGTTATAGTGTCAGTCCTCTGGTACTTAATCGGCATTGTGCCTTCTGAATTTAATTCGATGCAATTTCTGTGTTTCATCGTCAATAAGAAGGTGCAGGGTATACAGTAAACCTGAAGTCAAGCATCGTAATCTAAAACTGGACTCACAGGAGAGGTTCAAATCGTAGAAAGAGAGAGTGTCAGTCTTCTTTTACTTAAGTCGGCCTTTTGTATTAAATTCGGATGCAATTTCTGTGTTTCATCGTCAATATGAAGGTCTAAGGGATTTAGTAAACCTGAAGTGAAGCATCGGAATCTGGAACTGGACTCACAGGAGAGGTTCAAATCATAGAAAGGGAGAGTGTCAGTCCTCTTGTACTTAAGTCGGCATTGTGCCTTTTGTATTAAATTCGGATGCAATATCTGTGTTTCATCGTCAATAAGAAGGTACAAGGTATACAGTAAACCTGAAGTGAACTATCAGAATCTAAACTGGACTCACAGGAGAGGTTCAAATCATAGAAAGTGAGAGTGTCAGTCCGATTGTACTTAAGTCGGCATTGTGCCTTTTGTATTAAATTCGGATGCAATTTCTGTGTTTCATCGTCAATTAGAAGGTCCAAGGGATACAGTAACCTAAAGTGAAGCATCGGAATCTAAAACTGGACTCACAGGAGAGGTTCAAATCATGGATATATAGAGTGTCAGTCCTCTTGTACTTAAGTCGGCATTGTGTCTTTTGAATTTAGTTCCGATGCAATATCTATGTTTCATCGTCAACTAGAAGGTGCAAGGTATACAGTGAACCTGAAGTGAAGCATCGGAATCTAAAACTGGATTCACAGGAGGGGTTTGAATCATAGAGAGTTCGAGTGTCAGTCCTCTTGTACTTAAGTCGGCATTGTGCCTTCTGAATTTAATTCCGATGCAATTTCTGTGTTTCATCGGCTATAAGAAGGTGCAAGGTATACAGTAAACCTGGAGTGAAGCATCGGAATCTAAAACTGGACTCACAGGAGAGGTTCAAATCATAGAAAGAGAGAGTGTCGGTCCTCTTTTACTAAAGTCGGCATTGTGCCTTTGGTATTAAATTCGGATGCAATTTATGTATTTCATCGTCAATAAGAAGGTCCAAGGGATACAGTAAACCCGAAGTGAAGCATCGGAATCTAAAACTGGACTCACAGGAGAGATTCATATCATAGAAAGTGAGAGTGTTAGTCCTCTAGTACTCAAGTCGGCAATGTGCCTTTTCTATTAAATTTGGATGAAATTTCTGTCTTTCATGGTCAATAAGATGGTCCAAGGGATACAGTAAACCTGAAGTGAAGCATCGGAACCGAAAACTTGACTCACAGGAGAGGTTCAAATCGTAGTTAGTTAGAGTGTCAGTCCTCTTGTACTTAAGTAAGCATTGTGCCCTTTGTATTTAATTCGGATCCAATTTCTTTGTTTCATGGTCAATAATAAGGTGCAAGATATACAGTAATCCTGAAGTGAAGCTTCGGAATCTAAAACTGGACTCACAGGAGAGGTTCAAATCATAGAAAGTGACAGTGTCAGTCCTCTTTTACTTAAGTCGGCCTTTTGTATTAAATTCGGATGCAATTTCTGTGTTTCATCGTCAATAAGAGGGTCTAAGAGATACAGTAAACCTGAAGTGAAACATCGGAATCTAGAACTGGATTCACAGGAGAGGTTCAAATCATAGAAAGGGAGAGTGTCAGTCCTCTTGTACTTAAGTCGGCATTGTGCCTTTTGTATTAAACTCGGATGCAATTTCTGTGTTTCATCGTCAATAAGAAGGTACAAGGTATACAGTAAATCTGAAGTGAACTATCGGAATCTAAAGCTGGACTCACAGGAGAGGTTCAAATCATAGAAAGTGAGAGTGTCAGTCCTATTGTACTTAAGTCGGCATTGTGATTTTGTATGAAATTCCTATCCAATTTCTGTGTTTCATCGCCAATTAGAAGGTCCAATGGATACAGTAAACCTGAAGTGAAGCATCGGAATCTAAAACTTAACTCACAGGAGAAGTTCAAATCATAGATAGTTAGAGTGTCAGTCCTCTTGTACTTAAGTCGGCATTGTGCCTTTTGAATTTAATTCCGATGCAATTTCTGTGTCTCCACGTCAATAAGAAGGTGCAAGGTATACAGTTAACCTGAAGTGAAGCATCGGAATCTAAAACTGGTTCACGGGAGCGGTTCAAATCATAAAGAGTTAGAGTGTCAGTCCTCTTGTACTTAAGTCGGCATTGTGCCTTTTGAATTTAATTCCGATACAATTTCTATGTTTCATCGTCGATAAGAAGGTGCAAGGTATACAGTAAACCTGAAGTGAAGCAACGGAATCTAAAACTGGACTCACAGGAGAGGTTCAAATCATAGAGAGGGAGAGTGTCAGTCCTCTTTTACTTAAGTCGGCATTGTGCCTTTTGTATTAAATTCGGATGCAATTTCTGTATTTCATCGTCAACGAGAAGGTCCAAGGGATCCAGTAAACCTAAAGTGAAGCATCGGAATCTAAAACTGGACTCACAGGAGAGGTTCAAATCATAGAGGGTTAGAGTGTCAGTCCTCTTGTACTAATGTCAGCATTGTGCCTTTGTATTAAATTCCGATGCAAATTTGTGTCTTTCATCGTCAATAAGAAGGTGTAAGGTATACGGTAAATCTGAAGTGACGCATCGGAAACTAAAACTGGACTCACAGGAGAATTTTAAATCATAGAATGGGAGAGTGTCAGTCCCCTTTTACTTAAGTCGGCATTGTGCCTTTTGTATTAATTTCGGATGCAATTTCTGTGTTTCATCGTCAATAAGAAGGTCCAAGTGATACAGTATACCTGAAGTGAAGCATCGTAATCTAAAACTGGACTCACAGGAGAGGATCAAATCTTTGATAGTTAGAGTGTCAGTCCTGTTGTACTTAAGTCGACGTTGTGCCTTTTCAATTTAATTCCGATGCAATATCTCAGTTTCATCGTCAATAAGAAGGTGCAAGGTATACAGTAAACCTGAAGTGAAGCATTGGAATCTAAAACTGGACTCACAGGAGAGGTTCAAATCATAGAATGTGAGAGTGTCAGTCCTCTTGTTCTTAAGTCGGCAGTGTGCATTTTGTATTAAATTCCGATGCTATTTCTGGTTTCATCGTCAATAAGAAGGTGCAAGGTATACAGTAAACCTGAAATGAAGCATCGGAATCTAAAACTGGACTCACAGGAGAGGTTCAAATCATAGAAAGAGAGTGAAAGTCCTCTTTTACTTAAGTCGGCATTGTGCATTTGTATTAAATTCGGATGCAATTTCTGTGTTTCATCGTCAATAAGAAGGTCCAAGGGATACAGTAAACCTGAAGTGAAGCATCGGAATCTAAAACTGGACTCACAGGAGAGGTTCAAATAATAGAAATGAGAGTGAAAGTCCTCTTTTACTTAAGTCGGCATTGTGCATTTGTATTAAATTCGGATGCAATTTCTGTGTTTCATCGTCAATAAGAAGGTCCAAGGGATATAGTAAACCTGAAGTGAAGCATCGGAATCTAAAACTGGACTGACAGGAGAGGTTCAAATCATAGAAACAGAGAGTGACAGTCCTCTTGTACTTAAGTTGGCATTGTGCCTTTTGTATTAAATTCGGATGCAATTTCTGTGTTTCATCGTCAATAAGATGTTGCAAGGTATACAGTAAACTTGAAGTGAAGCATCGGAATCTGAAACTGGACTCACAGGAGAGGATCAAATCATCGAATAGGAGAGTGTCAGTCCTCTTGTACTTAAGTCGGCATTGTGCCTTTTGCATTAAAGTCGGATGCAATTTCTGTGTTTCATCGTCAATAAGAAGTTGCAAGGTATACAGTAAACTTGAAGTGAAACATCGGAATCTAAAACTGGACTCACAGGAGAGGTTCAAATCATAGAAAGTGAGTGTGTCAGTGATCTTGTACTTAAGTCGGCATTGTGCCTTTTGTGTTAAATTCGGATGCAATTTCTGTGTTTCATCGTCAATAAGAAGGTTTAAGGGATACAGTAAACCTGAAGTGAAGCATCGGAATCCAAAACTGGACTCACAGGAGAGGTTCAAATCGTAGATAGTTAGAGTGTCAGTCCTCTTTTACTTAAGTCGGAGTTTTGTATTAAATTCGGATGCAATTACTGTGCTTCATCGTCAATAAGAAAGTCTAAGGGATACAGTAAACCTGAAGTGAAGCATCGTAATCTAGAACTGGACTCACAGGAGAGGTTCAAATCATAGAATGGGAGAGTGACAGACCTCTTGTACTTAAGGCGGCATTGTGCCTTATGTATTAAATTCGTATGCAATTTCTGTGTTTCGTCGTCAACAAGAAGGTACAAGGTATACAGTAAACCTGAAGTGAACTATCGGAATCTAAAACTGGTCTCACAGGAGAGGTTCAAGTCATAGAAAGTGAGAGTGTCACTCCTCTTGTACTATTGTCGGCAATGTGCCTTTGCATTAAATTCCAATGCAAATTTCTGTCTTTCATCGTCAATAAGAAGGTGCAAGGTATACGGTAAACCTGAAGTGACGCATCGGAAACTAAAACTGGACTCACAGGAGAAGTTCAAATCATAGAATGGGAGAGTGTCAGGCCCCTTTTAATTAAGTCAGCATTGTGCCTTTTGTATTAAATTCGGATGCAATTTCTGTGTTTCATCGTCAATAAGAAGGTCCAAGGGATACAGTATACCTGAAGTGAAGCATCGGAATCTAAAACTGGACTCACAGGGGAGGATCAAATCTTTGAAAGTTAGAGTGTCAGTCTTCTTGTACTTAAGTCGACATTGTGCCTTTTCAATTTAATTCCGATGCAATATCTCAGTTTCATCGTCAATAAGAAGGTGCAAGGTATACAGTAAACCTGAAGTGAAGTATCGGAATCTGAAACTGGACTCACAGGAGACGTTCAAATCATAGAAAGAGAGAGTGAAAGTCCTCTTTTACTTAAGTCGGCATTATGCATTTGTATTATATTCGGTTGCAATTTCTGTGTTTCATCGTCAATAAGAAGGTCCAAGGGATATAGTAAACCTGAAGTGAAGCATCGGAATCTAAAACTGGACTCACAGGGGAGGATCAAATCTTTGAAAGTTAGAGTGTCAGTCTTCTTGTACTTAAGTCCACATTGTGCCTTTTCAATTTAATTCCGATGCAATATCTCAGTTTCATCGTCAATAAGAAGGTGCAAGGATTACAGTAAACCTGAAGTGATGTATCGGAATCTAAAACTGGACTCACAGGAGACGTTCAAATCATAGAAAGTGAGAGTTTCAGTCCTCTTGTACTTAAGGCGGCATTGTGCCTTATGTATTTAACACTCTAAGCGCCAAGCCCGTAAAATTTACGGGCCTGGGATCGCGCGAAAATCACCAAGCCCGTAAAATTTACGGGCCGCTACATTTAATTTCATTCAAAACACTGCAACGTTATTTCTACGGGTTTGGCCAGCGCTATACGTTTTTCAGATGTTTATTAACAAAATGCGTCCATAGATGTCACGGCAGCGCTGTAATTCATGTTAAAACTTATCTTTGCGTTCTCAGTCTGTATATCATTCAGTTGTTTGTCATCATGTTTCGGCGCGGTTTATCAGACGCAGAAATTGCGGATTTGATCAATCATAGCGACACTCTGGATAATGTAGAGAGTGATTCAGACGATTCTGAATGCAATGGTGTGTTTGAAGGTACGTATTTCCGAATTTTCCACGTAATTGTGCAGTACGCACATATCTGTTGAACATGTGTAAACGATGTATGTAGTTACACATAATGTGATATTCTTTTTAGAAGACGAGATTGATGACAGTTTGTCTTCAGATGAAGACGAGAATGATGTTGAAGGTGTTGCTTCAAATCCAGCAGCTGTGCCGTATCCGAAAGACAGTGAGTGGACTGCAGTTGACACCTACCGACCTCTGCCTGTCAACACGACACCCAGGCAGATACTAGTGGATATTGATGAGTCGAGTTCTGTACTGGATTGCAGTAAAGTGTTCCTTACTGACAGTGACGTAAATGAACTCAAGAGACAGACAAATTTGTATGCATCACAGACAATACAGAAGAAAAGAAGAGGAAATAATCTGAAGCCCCATTCAGTTTTGAGTTCGTGGAAGCCAGTGACTATAAGTGAGATGAGGCGTTTCTTGGGTATTATTTTCCACATGTGTGTTTCGAAAAAGCCCAAAATTGCGGACCATTGGAGCACTAATCCTGTTCTTAGTTGTAACTTTTGTCCCCATGTCATGAGCCGTTTGCGTTTCACTCAGATACTGTCATGCTTGCATCTTGTTGACAATTCAAATCAGAAAAAACCAGGCGAAGATGGATTTCATCCACTTTACAAAGTTTTGCCATATTATAATAATTTGAAGGAGCGATGTATCCAGGCATATCGTCCCTCAGAAAAAGTGACAATTGATGAAGGAATTTGCCCATTTCGAGGTCGTGTGAGTTTCCGTGTTTACATGCAAAATAAGCCTCATAAGTATGGACTGAAAGTATATGCTGTTGCTGAAGCCAGTAGTGGCTATGTTGTAAATTTTGAAGTTTATGCTGGTAAGCATATTGTTGACAATTCTTCGTCTGCGGTTATTTTGCGATTGTTGTCTGACAGCAGCTTGCTGAACAAAGGCCACACTGTGTATTTAGATCGATTTTATTCCAGTCCAGAGCTATTTCAGCAACTGGCAGAGAAAGGCACTGGAGCTGTTGGTACTGTGAACAAATCCAGGAAAGGATTGCCTAAAGATTTAGTATCTGCTAAGCTGAAAAAGGGCGAAATGTCTTTTCGGCGTAAAGATAATGTATTGGCAATGAAGTGGAAAGATAAGAGAGATGTGTATACATTGTCTACAAGGCATCAAGCAACATTTGGTACGCATACTAAGAGAAATGGGTCTGTAGTATTGAAACCACTTCAGGTACTTGATTACAACCTCAATAAAATTGGAGTGGATATTGGAGACCAACGCCTGCAGTACAATCCGTTCCAGCACAGAACTGTGAAATGGTGGCGAAAATTATATTTCCATTTGCTGCTTATGGGAGTATCAAATGCATTTTGGCTGTACAATGCAGTGCACAGGAAGAAAATTACAATAACAGACTTTATAACAGTGCTTGCAGTTCAGCTTGTTGAAGACGACACACTTGAATTCATTCCAAGAAATGAAGGAACTGTAGGTCGGCTAACAAAGAGACATTTTTTGCAGCACATACCTGCAACTACTAAGAAGTATGCTGCTCGTGTGTGTCACGTGTGCAGTTCCAGGAGCAAGAAACAGAGTGGCAAGGCTTCTCGCAAAGAGACACGATACGAATGTGAACAGTGTGGCGTTGCACTCTGCCTGGAACCTTGCTTTAAAATTTTCCACACTAAAAAACAATATGATTCTGTGTGAAATTTATATGTAATACTGTATACTATCAGAAACATGTAATGTAGTGCCACAATTTTGGTTAAAAATAAATCACAATTGTATTCCCTTATTCGTATGACTTTTTCTAAATTCTTAAAACATCTAAGTGATTTCTATAACTGTACCTTAAAGCTGTGCATTGTAAAGTAGTTTCTTTCACTCAGAATTAAAGTAGAAATGTGCAGCTTCAAGATGGTACCAAATTTGCCACAATCCAAACAGTAGATTTGATGCAGTAATTTTTTTAATATTGGTAAAATTGCCCGGTTTCTAGGGACGGGTGCATAAAATAGGCCTGGTACAGAGAGTGTTAATTCGGATGCAATTTCTGTGTTTCGTCGTCAACAATAAGGTACACGGTATACAGTAAACCTGAAGTGAACTATCGGAATCTAAAACTGGACTCACAGGAGAGGTTCAAATCATAGAAACAGAGAGTGACAGTCCTCTTGTACTTAAGTTGGCATTGTGCCTTTTGTATTAAATTCGGATGCAATTTCTGTGTTTCATCGTCAATAAGAAGTTGCAAGGTATACAGTTAGCTTGAAGTGAAACATCGGAATCTAAAACTGGACTCACAGGAGAGGTTCAAATCATAGAATGTGAGAGTGTCAGTCCTCTTTTACTTAAGTTACCCTTTTGTATTAAATTCGGATGCAATTACTGTGCTTCATCGTCAATAAGAAAGTCTAAGGGATACAGTAAACCTGAAGTGAAGCATCGTAATCTAGAACTGGACTCACAGGAGAGGTTCAAATCATAGGATGGGCGAGTGACAGTCCTCTTGTACTTAAGGCGGCATTGTGCCTTATGTATTAAATTCGGATGCAATTTCTGTGTTTCGTCGTCAACAAGAAGGTACAAGGTATCCAGTAAACCTGAAGTGAACTATCGGAATCTAAAACTGGACTCACAGGAGAGGTTCAAATCATAGAGAGGGAGAGTGTCAGTCCTCTTTTACTTGAGTCGGCATTGTGCCTTTTGTATTAAATTCGGATGCAATTTCGGTGTTTCATCGTCAATAAGAAGGTCCAAGGGATACAGTATACCTGAAGTGAAGCATCGGAATCTGAAACTGGACTCACAAGAGAGGATCAAATCTTTGAAAGTTAGAGTGTCAGTCTTCTTGTACTTAAGTCAACATTGTGCCTTTTCAATTTAATTCCGATGCAATATCTCAGTTTCATCGTCAATAAGAAGGTGCAAGGTATACAGTAAACCTGAAGTGAAGCATTGGAATCTAAAACTGGACTCACAGGAGAGGTTCAAATCATAGAAAGTGAGAGTGTCAGTCCTGTTGTTCTTAAGTCGGCACTGTGCATTTTGTGCTAAATTCCGATGCTATTTCTGGTTTCATCGTCAATAAGAAGGTGCAAGGTATACAGTAAACCTGAAATGAAGCATCGGAATCTAAAACTGGACTCACAGGAGAGGTTCAAATCATAGGATGGGAGAGTGACAGTCCTCTTGTACTTAAGGCGGCATTGTGCCTTATGTATTAAATTCGGATGCAATTTCTGTGTCTCATCGTCAATAAGAAGTTGCAAGGTAAACAGTAAACTTGAAGTGAATCATCGGAATCTAAAACTGGACTCACAGTAGAGGTTCAAAACATAGAAAGTGAGAGTGTCAGTCCTTTTGTACTTAAGTCGGCATTGTGCCTTTTGTGTTAAATTCGGATGCAATTTCTGTGTTTCATCGTCAATAAGAAGGTTTAAGGGATTCAGTAAACCTGAAGTGAAGCATCGGAATCCTAAACTGGACTCACAGGAGAGGTTCAAATCATAGGATGGGAGAGTGACAGTCCTCTTGTACTTAAGGCGGCATTGTGCCTTATGTATTAAATTCGGATGCAATTTCTGTGTCTCATCGTCAATAAGACGCTGCAAAGTATACAGAAAACCTGAAGTTAAGCATCGGAATCTAAAACTGGACTCACAGGAGACGTTCAAATCATAGAAAGTGAGAGTTGCAGTCCTCGTGTACTTAAGGCGGCATTGTGCCTTATGTATTAAATTCGGATGCAATTTCTGTGTTTCGTCGTCAACAACAAGGTACAAGGTATACAGTAAACCTGAAGTGAACTATCGGAATCTAAAACTGGACTCTCAGGAGAGGTTCAAATCATAGAAAGAGAGAGTGAAAGTCCTCTTTTACTTAAGTCGGCATTGTGCAATTGTATTAAATTCGGCTGCAATTTCTGTGTTTCATCGTCAATAAGAAGGTCCAAGGAATATAGTAAACCTGAAGTGAAGCATCGGAATCTAAAACTGGACTCACAGGAGAGGTTCAAATCATAGAAACAGAGAGTGACAGTCCTCTTGTACTTAAGTTGGCATTGTGCCTTTTGTGTTAAATTCGGATGCAATTTCTGTGTTTCATCGTCAATAAGAAGGTCCAAGGGATATAGTAAACCTGAAGTGAAGCATCGGAATCTAAAACTGGAATCACAGGAGAGGTTCAAATCATAGAAACAGGTAGTGACAGTCCTCTTGTACTTATGTTGGCATTGTGCCATTTGTATTAAATTCGGATGCAATTTCTGTGTTTCATCGTCAATAAGAAGTTGCAAGGTATACAGTAAACTTGAAGTGAAACATCGGAATCTAAAACTGGACTCACAGGAGAGGTTCAAATCATAGAAAGTGAGAGTGTCAGTGATCTTGTACTTAAGTCGGCATTGTGCCTTTTGTGTTAAATTCGGATGCAATTTCTGTGTTTCATCGTCAATAAGAAGGTTTAAGGGATACAGTAAACCCGAAGTGAAGCATCGGAATCCAAAACTGAACTCACAGGAGAGGTTCAAATCGTAGATAGGTAGAGTGTCAGTCCTCTATTACTTATGTCGGCCTTTTGTATTAAATTCGGATGCAATTACTGTGCTTCATCGTCAATAAGAAAGTCTAAGGGATACAGTAAACCTGAAGTGAAGCATCGTAATTTAGAACTGGACTCACAGGAGAGGTTCAAATCATAGAATGGGAGAGTGACAGTCCTCTTTTACTTAAGTCGGCATTGTGCCTTTTAAATTTAATTCGGATGCAATTTCTGTGTTTCATCGTCAATATGAATCTCCAAGGGATACAGTAAACCTGAAGTGAAGCATCGGAATTTAAAACTGGATCCACGGGAGAGGTTCAATTCATAGAGAGTTAGAGTGTCAGTCCTCTTGTACTTAAGTCGGCATTGTGCCTTCTGAATTTAATTCCGATGCAATTTCTGTGTTTCATCGTCAATAAGAAGGTGCAAGGTATACAGTAAACCTGAAGTGAAGCATCGGAATATAAAACTGGACTCACAGGAGAGGTTCAAATAATAGAAAGAGAGAGTGTCGGTCCTCTTTTACTTAAGTCGGCATTGTGCCTTTTGTATTAAATTCGGATGCATTTTCTGTATTTCATCGTCAATAAGAAGGTGCGAGGTATTCAGTAAACCTGAAGTGAAGCATCAGAATCTATATCTGGACTCACAGGAGAGGTTCAAATCATAGAAAGAGAGAGTGTCAGTCCTCTTTTACTTAAGTCGGCCTTTTGTATTAAATTCGGATGCAATGTCTGTGTTTCATCGTCAATAAGAAGGTCCAATGGATACAGTAAACCTGAAGTGAAGCATCGGAATCTAAAACTGGACTCTCAGGAGATTTTCAAATCATAGTAAGTGAGAGTGCCAGTCCTCTTGTACTGAAGTCGGCATTATGCCTTTTGTATTTAATTCCGATGCAATTTCTGTGTTCTATCGTCAATAAGAAGGTGCGAGGTATACAGTAAACCTAAAGTGAAGCATCAGAATCTATAACTGGACTCACAGGAGAGATTTAAATCATAGAAAGAGAGAGTGTCAGTCCTCTTTTACTTAAGTCGGCCTTTTGTATTAAATTCGGATGAAATTTCTGTGTTTCAATGTCAATTAGAAGGTCCAAGGGATACAGTAAACCTGAAGTGAAGCATCGGAATCTAAAAATGGACTCACAGGAGAGGTTCAAATCTTAGAAAGTGAGAGTGTCAGTCCTCTTGTACTTAAGTCGGCATTGTGCCTTTTGAATTTAAATCCGATGCAATTTCTGTGTTTCATCGTCAATAAGAAGGTGCAAGGTATACAGTAAACCTGAATTGAAGCATCGGAATCTAAAACTGGACCCACAGGAGAGGTTCAAATCATAGAGAGTTAGAGTGTCAGTCCTCTTGTACTTAAGTCGGCATTGTGCCTTTGAATTTAATTCCGATGTAATTTCTATGCTTCATCGTCAATATGTACGTGCCAGGTATACAGTAAACCTGAAGTGAAGCATCGGAATTTGAAACTGGACTCACAGGAGAGGTTCAAATCATAGAGAGGGAGAGTGTCAGTCCTCGTTTACTTAAGTCGGCATTGTGCCTTTTGTATTAAATTCGGATGCAATTTCTGTATCTCATCGTCAATATGAAGGTCCAAGGGATACAGTAAACCGGAAGTGAAGCATCGGAATCTGAAACTGAACTCACAGGAGAGGTTCAAATCATAGAAAGTTAGAGTGTCAGTCCTCTTGTACTAATGTCGGCATTGCGCCTTTGTATTAAATTCCGATGCAAATTTCTGTCTTTCATTGTCAATAAGAAGGTCCAAGGGATACAGTAAACCTGAAATGAAGCATCGGAATCTAAAACTGGACTCACAGGAGAAGATCAAATCTTAGAAAGTTAGAGTGTCAGTCCTCTTGTACTTAAATCGACATTGTGCCTTCTCAATTTAATTCCGATGCAATATCTGTGTTTCATCGTCAATAAGAAGGTGCAAGGTATACAGTAAACCTGAAGTGAAGCATCGGAATCTAAAACAGGACTCACAGGTAAGGTTCAAATCACAGAAAGTGAGAGTGTCAGTCCTCTTTTACTTAAGTCGGCACTGTGCCTTTTGAATTTAATTCCGATGCAATTCTTGTGTTACATCGTCAATAAGACGGTGCAAGGTATACAGTAAACCTAAAGTGAAGCATCGGAATCTAAAACTGGACTCACAGGAGAGGTTCAAATCGTAGAAAGAGAGAGTGTCAGTCCTCTTTACTTAAGTCGGCATTGTGCCTTTTGTATTTAATTCGGATGCAATTTCTGTGTTTCATCGTCAATAAGAAGGTCCAAGGGATACAGTAAACCTGAAGTGAAGCATCGGAACCTAAAACCGGACTCACAGGAGAGGTTCAAATCACAGAATGTGAGATTGTCAGTCCTCTTTTACTTATGTCGGCATTGTGTTTTTGTATTTAATTCGGATGCAATTTCTGTGTTTCATTGTCAATACGAAGGTCCAAGGGATACAGTGAACGTGAAGTGAAGCATCGGAACCTAAAACTGGACT
The DNA here is from genome assembly GCF_021461395.2 of Schistocerca americana. Classification (NCBI taxonomy): domain Eukaryota; kingdom Metazoa; phylum Arthropoda; class Insecta; order Orthoptera; family Acrididae; genus Schistocerca; species Schistocerca americana. Next base: position 388,904 of record NW_025725383.1, on the reverse strand, counting down.
CACGGGAGAGGTTCAAGTCATAGAATGTGAGAGTGCCAGTCCTCTTGTACTTAAGTCGGCATTGGGTCTTTTGAATTTAATTCCGATGCAATTTCTGTGTTTCATCGTCAATAAGAAGGTGCAAGGTATACAGTAAACCCTAAGTGAAGCATCGGAATTTAAAACTGTATTCACAGGAGAGGTTCAAATCATAGAGAGTTAGAGTGTCAGTCCTCTTGTACTTAAGTCGGCATAGTGCCTCCTGAATTTAATTCCGATGCAATTTCTGTGTTTCATCGTCAATAAGAAGGTGCAAGGTATACAGTAAACCTGAAGTGAAGCATCGGAATATAAAACTGGACTCACAGGAGAGGTTCAAATAATAGAAAGAGAAAGTGTCGGTCCTCTTTAACTTAAGTCGGCATTGCGCCTTTTGTATTAAATTCGGATGCAATTTCTGTATTTCATCGTCAATAAGAAGGTCCAATGAATACAGTAGACCTGAAGTGAAGCATCGGAATCTAAAACTGGACTCACAGGAGAGGTTCAAATCATAGAAAGTGAGAGTGTCAGTCCTCTAGTACTTAAGTCGGCATTTTGCCTATTGTATTAAATTCCGATGCAATTTCTGTGTTTCATCGTCAATAAGAAGGTGCAAGGTATACAGTAAACCTGAAGTGAAACATCAGAATCTAAAACTGGACTCACAGGAGAGGTTGAAATCATAGAAACAGATAGTGACAGTCCTCTTGTACTTATGTTGGCATTGTGCATTTGTATTAAATTCGGCTGCAATTTCTGTGTTTCATCGTCAATAAGAAGGTCCAAGGGATATAGTAAACCTGAAGTGAAGCATCGGAATCTAAAACTGGACTCAAAGGAGAGGTTCAAATCATAGAAACAGAGAGTGACAGTCCTCTTGTACTTAAGTCTGCATTGTGCCTTTTGTGTTAAATTCGGATGCAATTTCTGTGTTTCATCGTCAATAAGAAGGTCCAAGGGATATAGTAAACCTGAAGTGAAGCATCGGAATCTAAAACTGGAATCACAGGAGAGGTTCAAATCATAGAAACAGGTAGTGACAGTCCTCTTGTACTTATGTTGGCATTGTGCCATTTGTATTAAATTCGGATGCAATTTCTGTGTTTCATCGTCAATAAGAAGTTGCAAGGTATACAGTAAACTTGAAGTGAACATCGGAATCTAAAACTGGACTCACAGGAGAGGTTCAAATCATAGAAAGTGAGAGTGTCAGTGATCTTGTACTTAAGTCGGCATTGTGCCTTTTGTGTTAAATTCGGATGCAATTTCTGTGTTTCATCGTCAATAAGAAGTTTTAAGGGATACAGTAAACCTGAAGTGAAGCATCGGAATCCAAAACTGAACTCACAGGAGAGGTTCAAATCGTAGATAGGTAGAGTGTCTGTCATCTTTTACTTATGTCGGCCTTTTGTATTAAATTCGGATGCAATTATTGTGCTTCATCGTCAATAAGAAAGTCTAAGGGATACAGTAAACCTGAAGTGAAGCATCGTAATTTAGAACTGGACTCACAGGAGAGGTTCAATCATAGAATGGGAGAGTGACAGTCCTCTTTTACTTAAGTCGGCATTGTGCCTTTTAAATTTAATTCGGATGCAATTTCTGTGTTTCATCGTCAATATGAATCTCCAAGGGATACAGTAAACCTGAAGTGAAGCATCGGAATTTAAAACTGGATCCACGGGAGAGGTTCAAATCATAGAGAGTCAGAGTGTCAGTCCTCTTGTACTTAAGTCGGCATTGTGCCTTCTGAATTTAATTCCGATGCAATTTCTGTGTTTCATCGTCAATAAGAAGGTGCAAGGTATACAGTAAACCTGAAGTGAAGCATCGGAATATAAAACTGGACTCACAGGAGAGGTTCAAATAATAGAAAGAGAGAGTGTCGGTCCTCTTTTACTTAAGTCGGCATTGTGCCTTTTGTATTAAATTCGGATGCATTTTCTGTATTTCATCGTCAATAAGAAGGTGCGAGGTATACAGTAAACCTGAAGTGAAGCATCAGAATCTATATCTGGACTCACAGGAGAGGTTCAAATCATAGAAAGAGAGAGTGTCAGTCCTCTTTTACTAAAGTCGGCCTTTTGTATTAAATTCGGATGCAATGTCTGTGTTTCATCGTCAATAAGAAGGTCCAATGGATACAGTAAACCTGAAGTGAAGCATCGGAATCTAAAACTGGACTCTCAGGAGATTTTCAAATCATAGTAAGTGAGAGTGCCAGTCCTCTTGTACTGAAGTCGGCATTATGCCTTTTGTATTAAATTCCGATGCAATTTCTGTGTTCTATCGTCAATAAGAAGGTGCGAGGTATACAGTAAACCTAAAGTGAAGCATCAGAATCTATAACTGGACTCACAGGAGAGATTGATATCATAGAAAGAGAGAGTGTCAGTCCTCTTTTACTTAAGTCGGCCTTTTGTATTAAATTCGGATGAAATTTCTGTGTTTCAATGTCAATTAGAAGGTCCAAGGGATACAGTAAACCTGAAGTGAAGCATCGGAATCTAAAAATGGACTCACAGGAGAGGTTCAAATCTTAGAAAGTGAGAGTGTCAGTCCTCTTGTACTTAAGTCGGCATTGTGCCTTTGAATTTAATTCCGATGTAATTTCTATGCTTCATCGTCAATATGTACGTGCCAGGTATACAGTAAACCTGAAGTGAAGCATCGGAATTTGAAACTGGACTCACAGGAGAGGTTCAAATCATAGAGAGGGAGAGTGTCAGTCCTCGTTTACTTAAGTCGGCATTGTGCCTTTTGTATTAAATTCGGATGCAATTTCTGTATCTCATCGTCAATATGAAGGTCCAAGGGATACAGTAAACCGGAAGTGAAGCATCGGAATCTGAAACTGGACTCACAGGAGAGGTTCAAATCATAGAAAGTTAGTGTGTCAGTCCTCTTGTAATAATGTCGGCATTGCGCCTTTGTATTAAATTCCGATGCAAATTTCTGTCTTTCATTGTCAATAAGAAGGTCCAAGGGATACAGTAAACCTGAAATGAAGCATCGGAATCTAAAACTGGACTCACAGGAGAGGATCAAATCTTAGAAAGTTAGAGTGTCAGTCCTCTTGTACTTAAGTCGACATTGTGCCTTCTCAATTTAATTCCGATGCAATATCTGTGTTTCATCGTCAATAAGATGGTGCAAGGTATACAGTAAACCTGAAGTGAAGCATCGGAATCTAAAACAGGACTCACAGGTAAGGTTCAAATCACAGAAAGTGAGAGTGTCAGTCCTCTTTTACTTAAGTCGGCACTGTGCCTTTTGAATTTAATTCCGATGCAATTCTTGTGTTACATCGTCAATAAGACGGTGCAAGGTATACAGTAAACCTAAAGTGAAGCATCGGAATCTAAAACTGGACTCACAGGAGAGGTTCAAATCGTAGAAAGAGAGAGTGACAGTCCTCTTTACTTAAGTCGGCATTGTGCCTTTTGTATTTAATTCGGATGCAATTTCTGTGTTTCATCGTCAATAAGAAGGTCCAAGGGATGCAGTAAACCTGAAGTGAAGCATCGGAACCTAAAACCGGACTCACAGGAGAGGTTCAAATCACAGAATGTGAGATTGTCAGTCCTCTTTTACTTATGTCGGCATTGTGCTTTTTGTATTTAATTCGGATGCAATTTCTGTGTATCATTGTCAATACGAAGGTCCAAGGGATACAGTAAACGTGAAGTGAAGCATCGGAACCTAAAACTGGACTCACGGGAGAGGTTCAAGTCATAGAATGTGAGAGTGCCAGTCCTCTTGTACTTAAGTCGGCATTGGGTCTTTTGAATTTAATTCCGATGCAATTTCTGTGTTTCATCGTCAATAAGAAGGTGCAAGGTATACAGTAAACCCTAAGTGAAGCATCGGAATTTAAAACTGGATTCACAGGAGAGGTTCAAATCATAGAGAGTTAGAGTGTCAGTCCTCTTGTACTTAAGTCGGCATAGTGCCTTCTGAATTTAATTCCGATGCAATTTCTGTGTTTCATCGTCAATAAGAAGGTGCAAGGTATACAGTAAACCTGAAGTGAAGCATCGGAATATAAAACTGGACTCACAGGAGAGGTTCAAATAATAGAAAGAGAAAGTGTCGGTCCTCTTTAACTTAAGTCGGCATTGCGCCTTTTGTATTAAATTCGGATGCAATTTCTGTATTTCATCGTCAATAAGAAGGTCCAATGGATACAGTAGACCTGAAGTGAAGCATCGGAATCTAAAACTGGACTCACAGGAGAGGTTCAAATCATAGAAAGTGAGAGTGTCAGTCCTCTAGTACTTAAGTCGGCATTTTGCCTATTGTATTAAATTCCGATGCAATTTCTGTGTTTCATCGTCAATAAGAAGGTGCAAGGTATACAGTAAACCTGAAGTGAAACATCAGAATCTAAAACTGGACTCACAGGAGAGGTTCAAATCATAGAAACAGATAGTGACAGTCCTCTTGTACTTATGTTGGCATTGCACCATTTGTATTAAATTCGGATGCAATTTCTGTGTTTCATCGTCAATAAGAAGTTGCAAGGTATACAGTAAACTTGAAGTGAAACATCGGAATCTAAAACTGGACTCACAGGAGAGGTTCAAATCATAGAAAGTGAGAGTGTCAGTGATCTTGTACTTAAGTCGTCATTGTGCCTTTTGTATTAAATTCGGATGCAATTACTGTGCTTCATCGTCAATAAGAAAGTCTAAGGATTACAGTAAACCTGAAGTGAAGCATCGTAATCTAGAACTGGACTCACAGGAGAGGTTCAAATCATAGGATTTGAAAGTGACAGTCCTCTTGTACTTAAGGCGGCATTGTGCCTTATGTAATAAATTCGGGTGCAATTTCTGTGTTTCGTCGTCAACAAGAAAGTACAAGGTATACAGTAAACCTGAAGTGAACTATCGGAATCTAAAACTGGACTCACTGGAGAGGTTCAAATCATAGAAAGTGAGAATGTCAGTCCTATTGTACTTAAGTCGGCATTGTGCCTTTTGAATTTAATTCCGATGCAATTTCTGTGTTTCATCGTCAATAAGAAGGCCCAAGGTATACAGTTAACCTGAAGTGAACCATCGGAATCTAAAACTGGTTCACAGGAGCGGTTCAAATCATAGAGAGTTAGAGTGTTAGTCCTCTTGTACTTAAGTCGGCATTGTGCCTTTTGAATTTAATTCCGATGCAATTTCTATGTTTCACCGTCAATAAGAAATTGCAAGGTATACAGTAAACCTGAAGTGAAGCAACGGAATCTAAAACTGGACTCACAGGAGAGGTTCAAATCATAGAGAGGGAGAGTGTCAGTCCTCTTTTACTTAAGTCGGCATTGTGCCTTTTGTATTAAATTCCGATGCAAATTTCTGTCTTTCATCGTCTATTAGAAGGTGCAAGGTATACGGTAATCCCGAAGTGACGCATCAGAAACTAAAACTGGACTCACAGGAGAAGTTCAAATCATAAAATGGGAGAGTGTCAGTGCTCTTTTACTTAAGTCGGCATTGTGCCTTTTGTATTAAATTCGGATGCAATTTCGGTGTTTCATCGTCAATAAGAAGGTCCAAGGGATACAGTATACCTGAAGTTAAGCATTGGAATCTAAAACTGGACTCACAGGAGAGGATCAAATCTTTGAAAGTTATAGTGTCAGTCTTCTTGTACTTAAGTCGACATTGTGCCTTTTCAATTTAATTCCGATGCAATATCTCAGTTTCATCGTCAATAACAAGGTGCAAGGTATACAGTAAACCTGAAGTGAAGCATTGGAATCTAAAACTGGACTCACAGGAGAGGTTCATATCATAGAAAGTGAGAGTGTCAGTCCTGTTGTTCTTAAGTCGGCATTGTGCATTTTGTATTAAATTCCGATGCTATTTCTGGTTTCATCGTCAATAAGAAGGTGCAAGGTATACAGTAAACCTGAAATGAAGCATCGGAATCTAAAAGTGGACTCACAGGGGAGGTTCAAATCATGGAAAGAGATAGTGAAAGTGCTCTTTTACTTAAGTCGGCTTTGTGCATTTGTATTAAATTCGGATGCAATTTCTGTGTTTCATCGTCAATATGAAGGTCCAAGGGATACAGTAAACCTGAAGTGAAGCATCGGAATCTAAAACTGGACTCACAGGAGAGGTTCAAATCATAGAAAGAGAGAGTGAAAGTCCTCTTTTACTTAAGTCGGCATTGTGCATTTGTATTAAATTCGGATGCAATATCTGTGTTTCATCGTCAATAAGAAGGTCCAAGGGATATAGTAAACCTGAAGTGAAGCATCGGAATCTAAAACTGGACTCACAGTAGAGGTTCAAATCATAGAAAGGGAGAGTGTCAGTCCTCTTGTACTTAAGTCGGCATTGTGCCTTTTGTGTTAAATTCGGATGCAATTTCTGTGTTTCATCGTCAATAAGAAGGTTTAAGGGATACAGTAAACCTGAAGTGAGGCATCGGAATCCAAAACTGGACTCACAGGAGAGGTTCAAATCATAGAGAGTTAGAGTGTCAGTCCTCTTGTACTTAAGTCAGCATTGTGCATTTTGAATTTAATTCCGATGCTATTCTTGTGTTACATCGTCAATAAGACGGTGCAAGGTATACAGAAAACCTGAAGTTTAGCATCGGAATCTAAAACTGGACTCACAGGAGACGTTCAAATCATAGAAAGTGAGAGTTTCAGTCCTCTTGTACTTAAGGCGGCATTGTGCCATATGTTTTAAATTCGGATGCAATTTCTGTGTTTCGTCGTCAACAACAAGGTACAAGGTATACAGTAAACCTGAAGTGAACTATCGGAATCTAAAACTGGACTCACAGGAGAGGTTCAAATCATAGAAAGAGAGAGTGTCAGTGATCTTGTACTTAAGTCGGCATTGTGCCTTTTGTGTTAAATTCGGATGCAATTTCTGTGTTTCATCGTCAATAAGGTTTAAGGGATACAGTAAACCTGAGGTGAAGCATCGGAATCCAAAACTGAACTCACAGGAGAGGTTCAAATCGTAGATAGTTAGAGTGTCAGTCCTATTTTACTTAAGTCGGCCTTTTGTATTAAATTCGGATGCAATTACTGTGCTTCATCGTCAATAAGAAAGTGTAAGGGATACAGTAAACCTGAAGTGAAGCATCGTAATATAGAACTGGACTCACAGGAGAGGTTCAAATCATAGAATGGGAGAGCGACAGTCCTCTTGTACTTAAGGCGGCATTGTGCCTTATGTATTAAATTCGGATGCAATTTCTGTGTTTCGTCGTCAACAAGAAGGTACAAGGTATACAGTAAACCTGAAGTGAACTATCGGAATCTAAAACTGGACCCACTGGAGTGGTTCAAATCATAGAAAGTGAGAGTGTCAGTCCTATTGTATTTAAGTCGGCATTGTGCTTTTTGTATTAAATTCGGATGCAATTTCTGTGTTTCGTCGTCAATTAGAAGGTCCAAGGGACACAGTAAACCTGAAGTGTAGCATCGGAATCTAAAACTGGACTCACAGGAGAGGTTCAAATCATAGAATGGGAGAGTGTCAGTCCTCTTGTACTTAAGTCGGCATTGTGCCTTTTGGGTTTAATTCCGATGGAATTTCTGTGTTTCATCGTCAATAAGAAGGTGCAAGGTATACAGTAAAGCTGAAGTGAAGCATCGGAATCTAAAACTGGACTCACAGGAGAGGTTCAAATCCTAGAGAGTAAGAGTGTCAGTCCTCTTGTACATAAGTCGGCATTGTGCCTTTTGAATTTAATTCGGATGTAATCTCTGTGTTTAATCGTCAATAAGAAGGTGCTAGGTATACAGTAAACCTGAACTGAAGCATCGAAATCCAAAACTGGACTCACAGGAGAGGTTCAAATCATAGAGAGTTGGAGTGTCAGTCCTCTTGTACTTAAGTCGGCATTGTGCCTTTTGAATTTAATTCCGATGCAATTCTTGTGTTACATCGTCAATAAGACGGTGCAAGGTATACAGTAAACCTGAAGTGAAGCATCGGAATCTAAAACTGGACTCGCAGAATATGTTCAAATCATAGAAAGAGAGAGTGACAGTCCTCTTTTACTTAAGTCGGCATTTTGCCTTTTGAATTTAATTCGGATGCAATTTCTGTGTTTCATCGTCAATAAGAAGGTCCAAGGGATACAGTAAACCTGAAGAGAAGCATCGGAACCTAAAACTGGACTCACAGGAGAGGTTCAAATCATAGAACGTGAGAGTGTCAGTCCTCTTGTACTTAAGTCGGCATTGTGTCTTTTGAATTGTATTCCGATGCAGTTTCTGTGTTTCATTGTCAATTAGAAGGTGCAAGGTATACAGTAAACCTGAAGTGAAGCATCGGAATTTAAAACGGGATCCACGGGATAGGTTCAAATCATAGAGAGTTAGAGTGTCAGTCCTCTTGTACTTAAGTCGGCATTGTGCCTTCTGAATTTAATTCCGTTGCAATTTCTGTGTTTCATCGTCAATAAGAAGGTGCAAGGTATACAGTAAACCTGAAGTGAAGCATCGGAATATAAAACTGGATTTACAGGAGAGGTTCAAATAATAGAAAGAGAGAGTGTCGGTCCTCTTTTACTTATGTCGGCATTGTGCCTTTTGTATTAAATTCGGATGCATTTTCTGTATTTCATCGTCAATAAGAAGGTGCGAGGTATACAGTAAACCTGAAGTGAAGCATCAGAATCTATATCTGGACTCACAGGAGAGATTCAAATCATAGAAATAGAGAGTGTCAGTCCTCTTTTACTTAAGTCGCCTTTTGTATTAAATTCGGATGCAATGTTTGTGTTTCATCGTCAATAAGAAGGTCCAATGGATACAGTAAACCTGAAGTGAAGCATCGGAATCTAAAACTGGACTCACAGGAGAGATTCAAATCATAGAAAGTGAGAGTGCCAGTCCTCTTGTACTTAAGTCGGCATTATGCCTTTTGTATTTTATTCCGATGCAATTTCTGTGTTTCATCGTCAATAAGAAGGTGCGAGGTATACAGTAAACCTGAAGTGAAGCATCAGAATCTATAACTGGACTAACAGGAGAGATTTAAATCATAGAAAGAGAGAGTGTCAGTCCTCTTTTACTTAAGTCGGCCTTTTGTATTAAATTCGGATGAAATTTCTGTGTTTCAATGTCAATTAGAATTTAAAAGGGATACAGTAAACCTGAAGTGAAGCATCGTAATCTAAAAATGGACTCACAGGAGAGGTTCAAATCTTAGAAAGTTAGAGTGTCAGTCCTCTTGTACTAATGTCGGCATTGTGCCTTTGTATTAAATTCCGATGCAAATTTCTGTCTTTCATCGTCAATAAGAAGGTCCAAGGGATACAGTAAACCTGAAATGAAGCATCGGAATCTAGAACTGGACTCACATTAGAGGATCAAATCTTAGAAACTTAGAGTGTCAGTCCTCTTGTACTTTAGTCGACATTGTGCCTTTTCAATTTAATTCCGATGCAATATCTGTGTTTCATCGTCAATAAGAAGGTGCAAGGTATACAGTAAACCTGGAGTGAAGCATCGGAATCTAAAACAGGACTCACAGGTAAGGTTCAAATCACAGAAAGTGAGAGTGTCAGTCCTCTTGTACTTAAGTCGGCATTGTGCCTTTTGAATTTAATTCTGATGCAATTCTTGTGTTACATCGACAATAAGACGGTGCAAGGTATTCAGTAAACCTAAAGTGAAGCATCGGAATCTAAAACTGGACTCACAGGAGAGGTTCAAATCATAGAAAGAGAGAGTGACATTCCTCTTCTACTTAAGTCGGCATTGTGCCTTTTGAATTTAATTCGGATGCAATTTCTGTGTTTCATCGTCAATAAGAAGGTCCAAGGGATACAGTAAACCTGAAGTGAAGCATCGGAACCTAAAACCGGACTCACAGAAGAGGTTCAAATCATTGAATGTGAGAGTGTCAGTCCTCTTTTTACTTATGTCGGCACTGTGCTTTTTGTATTTAATTCGGATGCAATTTCTGTGTTTCATCGTCAATACGAAGGTCCAAGGGATACAGTAAACCTGAAGTGAAGCATCGGAACCTAAAACTGGTCTCACAGGGGAGGTTCAAATCATAGAATGTGAGAGTGTCAGTCCTCTTGTACTTAAGTCGGCATTGGGTCTTTTGAATTTAATTCCGATGCAATTTCTGTGTTTCATCGTCAATAAGAAGGTGCAAGGTTTACAGTAAACCCTAAGTGATGCATCGGAATTTAAAACTGGATTCACAGGAGAGATTCAAATCATAGAGAGTTAGATTGTCAGTCCTCTTGTACTTAAGTCGGCATTGTGCCTTTTGAATTTAATTCCGATGCAATTTCTGTGTTTCATCGTCAATAAGAAGGTGCAAGGTATACAGTAAACATGAAGTGAAGCATCGGAATATAAAACTGGTCACACAGGAGACGTCCAAATAATAGAAAGAGAGAGTGTCTGTCCTCTTTAACTTAAGTCGGCATTGCGCCTTATGTATTAAATTCGGATGCAATTTCTGTATTTCATCGTCAATAAGAAGGTCCAATGGATACAGTAAACCTGAAGTGAAGCATCGGAATCTAAAACTGGACTCACAGGAGAGGTTCAAATCATAGAAAGTGAGAGTGTCAGTCCTCTAGTACTTAAGTCGGCATTTTGCCTATTGTATTAAATTCCGATGCAATTTCTGTGTTTCATCGTCAATAAGAAGGTGCAAGGTATATAGTAAACCTGAAGTGAAACATCAGAATCTCAAACTGGACTCAGAGGAGAGATTCAAATCATAGAAAGAGAGAGTGTCAGTCCTCTTTTACTTAAGTCGGCCTTTGTATTAAATTCGGATGCAATTTCTGTGATTCATCGTCAATAAGAAGGTGCAAGGTATACAGTAAACCTGAAGTGAAACATCAGAATCTAGAACTCGACACACAGGAGAGGTTCAAATCATAGAAAGGGAAAGTGTCAGTCCTCTTGTACTTAAGTCGTCATTGTGGATTTTGTATTAAATTCGGATTCAATTTATGTGTTTCATCGCCAATAAGAAGGTACAAGGTATACAGTAAACCTGAAGTGAACTATTGGCATCTAAAACTGGACTCACAGGAGTGGTTCAAATCATAGAAAGTGAGAGGGTCAGTCCTATTGCACTTAAGTCGGCATTGTGCTTTTTGTATTATATTCGGATGCAACTTCTGTGTTTCATCGTCAATTAGAAGGTCCAAGGGATACAGTAAACCTAAAGTGAAGCATCGGAATCTAAAACTGGACTCACAGGAGAGGTTCAAATCCTAGAGAGTAAGAGTGTCAGTCCTCTTGTACTTAAGTCGGCATTGTGCCTTCTGAATTTAATTCCGATGCAATTTCTGTGTTTCATCGTCAATAAGAAGGTGCAAGGTATACAGTAAACCTGAAGTGAAGCATCGGAATATAAAACTGGACTCACAGGAGAGGTTCAAATAATAGAAAGAGAGAGTGTCGGTCCTCTTTTACTTAAGTCGGCATTGTGCCTTTTGTATTAAATTCGGATGCATTTTCTGTATTTCATCGTCAATAAGAAGGGGCGAGGTATACACTAAACCTGAAGTGAAGCATCAGAATCTATATCTGGACTCACAGGAGAGATTCAAATCATAGAAATAGAGAGTGTCAGTCCTCTTTTACTTAAGTCGCCTTTTGTATTAAATTCGGATGCAATGTCAGTGTTTCATCGTCAATAAGAAGGTCCAATGGATACAGTAAACCTGAAGTGAAGCATCGGAATCTAAAACTGGACTCACAGGAGAGATTCAAATCATAGAAAGTGAGAGTGCCAGTCCTCTTGTACTTAAGTCGGCATTATGCCTTTTGTATTAAATTCCGATTCAATTTCTCTGTTTCATCGTCAATAAGAAGGTGCGAGGTATACAGTAAACCTGAAGTGAAGCATCAGAATCTATAACTGGACTCACAGGAGAGATTTAAATCATAGAAAGAGAGAGTGTCAGTCCTCTTTTACTTAAGTCGGCATTTTGCATTAAATTCGGATGAAATTTCTGTGTTTCAATGTCAATTAGAATTTAAAAGGGATACAGTAAACCTGAAGCGAAGCATCGGAATCTAAAAATGGACTCACAGGAGAGGTTCAAATCTTAGAAAGTTAGATTGTCAGTCCTCTTGTACTTAAGTCGGCATTGTGCCTTTTGAATTTAAATCCGATGCAATTTCTGTGTTTCATCGTCAATAAGAAGGTGCAAGGTATACAGTAAACCTGAAGTGAAGCATCGGAATCTAAAACTGGACCCACAGGAGAGGTTCAAATCATAGAGAGTTAGAGTGTCAGTCCTCTAGTACTTAAGTTGGCATTGTGCCTTTGAATTTAATTCCGATGCAATTTCTATGCTTCATCATCAATATGTAAGTGCAAGGTATACAGTAAACCTGAAGTGAAGCATCGGAATTTGAAACTGGACTCACAGGAGTGGTTCAAATCAAAGAGAGGGAGAGTGTCAGTCCTCGTTTACTTAAGTCGGCATTGTGCCTTTTGTATTAAATTCGGATGCAATTTCTGTATCTCATCGTCAATATGAAGGTCCAAGGGATACAGTAAACCGGAAGTGAAGCATCGGAATCTGAAACTGGACTCACAGGAGAGGTTCAAATCATAGATAGTTAGAGTGTCAGTCCTCTTGTACTAATGTCGGCATTGTGCCTTTGTATTAAATTCCGATGCAAATTTCTGTCTTTCATCGTCGATAAGAAGGTCCAAGGGATACAGTAAACCTGAAATGAAGCATCGGAATCTAAAACTGGACTCACAGGAGAGGATCAAATCTTAGAAACTTAGAGTGTCAGTCCTCTTGTACTTAAGTCGACATTGTGCCTTTTCAATTTAATTCCGATGCAATATCTGTGTTTCATCGTCAATAAGAAGGTGCAAGGTATACAGTAAACCTCAAGTGAAGCAACGGAATCTAAAACAGGACTCACAGGTAAGGTTCAAATCACAGAAAGTGAGAGTGTCAGTCCTCTTGTACTTAAGTCGGCATTGTGCCTTTTGAATTTAATTCCGATGCAATTCTTGTGTTACATCGACAATAAGACGGTGCAAGGTATACAGTAAACCTAAAGTGAAGCATCGGAATCTAAAACTGGACTCACAGGAGAGGTTCAAATCATAGAAAGAGAGAGTGACATTCCTCTTCTACTTAAGTCGGCACTGTGCCTTTTGAATTTAATTCGGATGCAATTTCTGTGTTTCATCGTCAATAAGAAGGTACAAGGGATACAGTAAACCTGAAGTGGAGCATCGGAACCTAATACTGGACTCACAGGAGAGGTTCAAATCATTGAATGTGAGAGTGTCAGTCCTCTTTTACTTATGTCGGCATTGTGCTTTTTGTATTTAATTCGGATGCATTTTCTGTATTTCATCGTCAATAAGAAGGGGCGAGGTATACACTAAACCTGAAGTGAAGCATCAGAATCTATATCTGGACTCACAGGAGAGATTCAAATCATAGAAATAGAGAGTGTCAGTCCTCTTTTACTTAAGTCGCCTTTTGTATTAAATTCGAATGCAATGTCAGTGTTTCATCGTCAATAAGAAGGTCCAATGGATACAGTAAACCTGAAGTGAAGCATCGGAATCTAAAACTGGACTCACAGGAGAGATTCAAATCATAGAAAGTGAGAGTGCCAGTCCTCTTGTACTTAAGTCGGCATTATGCCTTTTGTATTAAATTCCGATTCAATTTCTCTGTTTCATCGTCAATAAGAAGGTGCGAGGTATACAGTAAACCTGAAGTGAAGCATCGGAACCTAAAACTGGACTCACAGGAGAGGTTCAATTCATAGAATGTGAGAGTGTCAGTCCTCTTGTACTTAAGTCGGCATTGGGTCTTTTGAATTTAATTCCGATGCAATTTCTGTGTTTCATCGTCAATGAGAAGGTGCAAGGTATACAGTAAACCTGAAGTGAAGCATCGGAATCTAAAACTGGACTCACAGGAGAGGTTCAAATCATAGAAAATTAGACTGTCAGTCCTCTTGTAGTTAAGTCGGCATTGTGCCTTTTGTAATAAATTCGGATGCAATTTCTGTGTTTCATCGTCAATAAGAAGGTCCAAGGTATACATTAAACCTGAAGAGAAGCATCGGAATCTGAAACTGGACTCACAGGAGAGGTTCAAATCATAGAAAATTAGACTGTCAGTCCTCTTGTAGTTAAGTCGGCATTGTGCCTTTTGTATTAAATTCGGATTCAATTTCTGTGTTTCATCGTCAATAAGAAGGTGCAAGGTATACAGTAAACCTGAAGTGAAGCATCGGAATTTAAAACTGGATTCACAGGAGAGGTTCAAATCATAGAGAGTTAGAGTGTCAGTCCTCTTGTACTTAAGTCGGCATTGTGCCTTCTGAATTTAATTCCGATGCAATTTCTGTGTTTCATCGTCAATAAGAAGGTGCAAGGTATACAGTAAACATGAAGTGAAGCATCGGAATATAAAACTGGACTCACAGGAGAGGTTCAAATAATAGAAAGAGAGAGTGTCGGTCCTCTTTAACTTAAGTCGGCATTGCGCCTTTTGTATTAAATTCGGATTCAATTTCTGTATTTCATCGTCAATAAGAAGGTCCAATGGATACAGTAAACCTAAAGTGAAGCATCGGAATCTAAAACTGGACTCACAGGAGAGGTTCAAATCATAGAAAGTGAGAGTGTCAGTCCTCTAGTACTTAAGTCGGCATTTTGCCTATTGTATTAAATTCCGATGCAATTTCTGTGTTTCATCGTCAGTAAGAAGGTGCAAGGTATACAGTAAACCTGAAGTGAAACATCAGAATCTAAAACTGGACTCACAGGAGAGATTCAAATCATAGAAAGTGAGAGTGTCAGTCCTCTTTTACTTAAGTCGGCCTTTTGTATTAAATTCGGATGCAATTTCTGTGATTCATCGTCAATAAGAAGGTGCAAGGTACACAGTAAACCTGAAGTGAAACATCAGAATCTAGAACTCGACACACAGGAGAGGTTCAAATCATAGAAAGGGAGAGTGACAGTCCTCTTGTACTTAAGTCGTCATTGTGGATTTTGTAATATATTCGGATGCAATTTCTGTGTTTCATCGCCAATAAGAAGGTACAAGGTATACAGTAAACCTGAAGTGAACTATTGGCATCTAAAACTGGACCCACAGGAGTGGTTCAAATCATAGAAAGTGAGAGTGTCAGTCCTATTGCACTTAAGTCGGCATTGTGCCTTTTGTATTTAATTCGGATGCAATTTCTGTGTTTCATCGTCAATAAGAAGGTCCAAGGGATACAGTAAACCTGAAGTGAAGCATCGGAACCTAAAACTGGACTCACAGGAGAGGTTCAAATCATAGAATGTGAGAGTGTCAGTCCTCTTGTACTTAAGTCGGCATTGTGTCTTTTAAATTATATTCCGATGCAATTTCTGTGTTTCATCGTCAATAAGAGGGTGCAAGGTATACAGTAAACCTGAAGTGAAGCATCAGTATCTATAACTGGTCTCACAGGAGAGATTCAAATCATAGAAAGAGAGAGTGTCAGTCCTCTTTTAGTTAAGTCGGCATTGTGCCTTTTGTATTAAATTCGGATGCAATTTCTGTATCTCATCGTCAATATGAAGGTGTAAGGTATACAGTAAACCTGAAGTTAAGCATCGGAATCTCAAACTGGACTCACAGGAGAAGTTCAAATCATAGAGAGTTAGAGTGTCAGTCCTCTTGTACTTAAGTCGGCATTGTGCCTTTGAATTTAATTCCGATGTAAATTCTATGCTTCATCGTCAATAAGAAGGTTCAAGGTATACAGTAAACCTGAAGTGAAGCATCGGAATTTAAAATTGGACTCACAGCTGAGGTTCAAATCATAGAGAGGGAGAGTGTCAGTCCTCTTTTACGTAAGTCGGCATTGTGCCTTTTGTATTAAATTCGGATGCAATTTCTGTATCTCATCGTCAATATGAAGGTCCAAGGGATACAGTAAACCTGAAGTGAAGCATCGGAATCTGAAACTGCACTCACAGGAGAGGTTCAAATCATAGAAAGTTAGAGTGTCAGTCCTCTTGTACTAATGTCGGCAATGTGCCTTTGTATTAAATTCCGTTGCAAATTTCTGTCTTTCATCGTCAATAAGAGGGTGCAAGGTATACAGTAAACCTGAAGTGAAGCATCAGAATCTATAACTGTTCTCACAGGAGAGATTCAAATCATAGAAAGAGAGAGTGTCAGTCCTCTTTTACTTAAGTCGGCCTTTTGTATTAAATTCGGATGCAATTTCTGTGTTTCATCGTCAATAAGAAGGTCTAAGGGATACAGTAAACCTGAAGTGAAGCACCGGAATCTAGAACTGGACTCACAGGAGAGGTTCAAATCATAGAAAGGGAGAGTGTCAGTCCTCTTGTACTTAAGTCGGCATTGTGCCTTTTGTATTAAATTCGGATGCAATTTCTGTGTTTCATCGTCAATAAGAAGGTACAAGGTATAGAGTATACCTGAAGTGAACTATCGGAATCTAAAACTGGACTCACAGGAGAGGTTCAAAACATAGAAAGTGAGAGTGTCAGTCCTATTGCACTTAAGTCGGCATTGTGCCTTTTGTATTATATACGGATGCAATTTCTGTGTTTCATCGTCAATTAGAAGGTCCAAGGGATACAGTAAACCTGAAGTGAAGCATCGGAATCTAAAAATGGACTCACAGAAGAGGTTCAAATCATAGAAAGTTAGAGTGTCAGTCCACTTGTACTTAAGTCGGCATTGTGCCTTTTGAATTTAAATCCGATGCAATTTCTGTGTTTCATCGTCAATAAGAAGGTGAAAGGTATACAGTAAACCTGATGTGAAGCAGCGGAATCTAAAACTGGACTCACAGGAGATTTTTCAAATCATAGAGAGTTAGAGTGTCAGTCCTCTTGTACTTAAGTCGGCATTGTGCCTTTGAATTTAATTCCGGTGCAATTTCTATGCTTCATCGTCAATAAGAAGGTGCAAGGTATACAGTAAACCTGAAGTGAAGCATCGGAATATGAAACTGGACTCACAGCAGAGTTTCAAATCATAGAGAGGGAGAGTGTCAGTCCTCTTTTACTTAAGTAGGCATTGTGCCATTTGTATTAAATTCGGATGCAATTTCTGTATCTCATCGTCAATATGAAGGTCCAAGGGATACGGTAATCCTGAAGTGACGCATCGGAAACTAAAACAGGACTCACAGGAGAAGTTCTAATCATAGAAAGTGAGAGTGTCAGTCCCCTTTTACTTAAGTCTGCACTGTGCCTTTTGTATTAAATTCGGATGCAATTCTTGTGTTACATCGTCAATAAGACGGTGCAAGGTATACAGTAAACCTGAAGTGAAGCATCGGAATCTAAAACTGGACTCACAGGAGAGGTTCAAATCATAGAAAGAGAGAGTGACAGTCCTCTTTTACTTAAGTCGGCATTGTGCCTTTTGTATTTAATTCGGATGCAATTTCTGTGTTTCATCGTCAATAAGAAGGTCCAAGGGATACAGTAAACCTGAAGTGAAGCATCGGAACCTAAAACTGGACTCACAGGAGAGGTTCAAATCATAGAATGTGAGAGTGTCAGTCCTCTTTTACTTATGTCGGCATTGTGCCTTTTGTATTTAATAAGGATGCAATTTCTGTGTTTCATCGTCAATAAGAAGGTCCAAGGGATACAGTAAACCTGAAGTGAAGCATCGGAACCTAAAACTGGACTCACAGGAGAGGTTCAAATCATAGAATTTGAGAGTGTCAGTCCCCTTGTACTTAAGTCGGCATTGTGTCTTTTGAATTTAATTCCGATGCAATTTCTGTGTTTCATCGTCAATAAGAAGGTGCAAGGTATACAGTAAACCCTAAGTGAAGCATCGGAATTTAAAACAGGATTCACGGGGGAGGTTAAAATCATAGAGAGTTAGAGTGTCAGTCCTCTTGTACTTCAGTCGGCATTGTGCCTTCTGAATTTAATTCCGATGCAATTTCTGTGTTTCATCGTCAATAAGAAGGTGCAAGGTATACAGTAAACCTGAAGTGAAGCATCGGAACATAAAACTGGACTCACAGGAGAGGATCAAATAATAGAAAGAGAGAGTGTCGGTCCTCTTTTACTTAAGTCGGCATTGTGCCTTTTGTATTAAATTCGGATGCAATTTCTGTATCTCATCGTCAATATGAAGGTCCAAGGGATACGGTAATCCTGAAGTGACGCATCGGAAACTAAAACAGGACTCACAGGAGAAGTTCTAATCATAGAAAGTGAGAGTGTCAGTCCCCTTTTACTTAAATCTGCATTGTGCCTTTTGTATTAAATTCGGATGCAATTCTTGTGTTACATCGTCAATAAGACGGTGCAAGGTATACAGTAAACCTGAAGTGAAGCATCGGAATCTAAAACTGGACTCACAGGAGAGGTTCTAATCATAGAAAGAGAGAGTGACAGTCCTCTTTTACTTAAGTCGGCATTGTGCCTTTTGTATTTAATTCGGATGCAATTTCTGTGTTTCATCGTCAGTAAGAAGGTCCAAGGGATACAGTATACCTGAAGTGAAGCGTCAGAATCTAAAACTGGACTCACAGGACAGATTCAAATCATAGAAAGAGAGAGTGTCAGTCCTCTTTTACTTATGTCGGCCTTTTGTATTAAATTCGGATGCAATTTCTGTGTTTCATCGTCAAAAAGAAGGTCTAAGGGATACGGTAAACCTGACGTGAAGCACCGGAATCTAGAACTGGACTCACAGGAGAGGTTCAAATCATAGTAAGGGAGAGTGTCAGTCCTCTTGTACTTAAGTCGTCATTGTGGACTTTGTATTAAATTCGGATGCAATTTCTGCGTTTCATCGTCAATAAGAAGGTACAGGGTATACAGTAAACCTGAAGTGAACTATCGGCATCTAAAACTGGACTCACAGGAGAGGTTCAAATGATAGAAAGTGAAAGTGTCAGTCCTATTGCACGTAAGTCGGCATTGTGCCTTTTGTATTATATTCGGATGCAATTTCTGTGTTTCATCGTCAATTACAAGGTCCAAGGGATACAGTAAACCTGAAGTGAAGCATCGGAATCTAAAACTGGACTCACAGGAGAGGTTCAAATCCTAGAGAGTAAGAGTGTCTGTCCTCTTGTACTTAAGTCGGCATTGTGCCTTTTGAATTTAATTCGGATGCAATTTCTGTGTTTAATCGTCAATAAGAAGGTGCAAGGTATACAGTAAACCTGAAGTGAAGCATCGAAATCCAAAACTGGACTCACAGGAGAGGTTCAAATCATTGAGAGTTAGAGTGTCAGTCCTCTTGTACTTAAGACTGAATAGTGCCTTTTGAATTTAATTCCGATGCAATTCTTGTGGTACATCGTCAATAAGACGGTGCAAGGTATACAGTGAACCTGAAGTAAAGCATCGGAATCTAAAACTGGAACCACAGGAGAGGTTCAAATCATAGAAAGAGAGAGTGACAGTCCTCTTTTACTTAAGTCGACTTTGTGCCTTTTGTATTTAATTCGGATGCAATTTCTGTGTTTTATCGTCAATAAGAAGGTCCAAGGGATACAGTAAACCTGAAGTGAAGCATCGGAACCTAAAACTGGACTCACAGGAGAGGTTCAAATCATAGAACGTGACAGTGTCAGTCCTCTTGTACTTAAGTCAGCATTGTGTCTTTTGAATTATATTCCGATGCAATATCTGTGTTTCATCGTCAATAAGAAGGTGCAAGGTATACGGTAAACCTTAAGTGAAGCATCGGAATATAAAACTGGACTCATAGGAGAGGTTCAAATAATAGAAAGAGAGAGTGTCGGTCCTCTTTTACTTAAGTCGGCATTGTGCCTTTTGTATTAAATTCGGATGCAATTTCTGTATCTCATCGTCAATATGAAGGTCCAAGGGATACGGTAATCCTGAAGTGACGCATCGGAAACTAAAACAGGACTCACAGGAGAAGTTCTAATCATAGAAAGTGAGAGTGTCAGTCCCCTTTTACTTAAGTCTGCATTGTGCCTTTTGTATTAAATTCGGATGCAATTTCTGTGTTTCATCGTCAATAAGAAGGTCCAAGGGATACAGTAAACCTGAAATGAAGCATCGGAATCTAAAACTGGACTCACAGGAGAGGATCAAATCTTAGAAAGTTAGAGTGTCAGTCCCCTTGTACTTAAGTCGACATTGTGCCTTTTCAATTTAATTCCGATGCAATATCTGTGTTTCATCGTCAATAAGAAGGTGCAAGGTATACAGCAAACCTGAAGTGAAGCATCGGAATCTAAAACAGGACTCACAGGAAAGGTTCAAATCACAGAAAGTGAGAGTGTCAGTCCTCTTGTACTTCAGTCGGCATTGTGCCTTTTGAATTTAATTCCGATGCAATTCTTGTGTTACATCGTCAATAGGACGGTGCAAGGTATACAGTAAACCTGAAGTGAAGCATCGGAATCTAAAACTAGACTCACAGGAGAGGTTCAAATCATAGAAAGAGAGAGTGACAGTCCTCTTTTACTTAAGTCGGCATTGTGCCTTTTGTATTTAATTCGGATGCAATTTCTGTGTTTCATCGTCGATAAGAAGGTCCAAGGGATACAGTAACCCTGAAGTGAAGCATCGGAACCTAAGACTGGACTCACAGGAGAGGTTCAAATCATAGAATGTGAGAGTGTCAGTCCTCTTTTACTTATGTCGGCATTGTGCCTTTTGTATTTAATTCGGATGCAATTTCTGTGTTTCATCGTCAATAAGAAGGTCCAAGGGATACAGTAAACCTGAAGTGAAGCATCGGAACCTAAAACTGGACTCACAGGAGAGGTTCAAATCATAGAATGTGAGAGTGTCAGTCCCCTTGTACTTAAGTCGGCATTGTGTCTTTTGAATTTAATTCCGATGCAATTTCTGTGTTTCATCGTCAATGAGAAGATGCAAGGTATACAGTAAACCCTAAGTGAAGCATCGGAATTTAAAACAGGATTCACGGGGGAGGTACAAATCATAGAGAGTTAGAGTGTCAGTCCTCTTGTACTTAAGTCGGCATTGTGCCTTCTGAATTTAATTCCGATGCAATTTCTGTGTTTCATCGTCAATAAGAAGGTGCAAGGTATACAGTAAACCTGAAGTGAAGCATCGGAACATAAAACTGGACTCACAGGAGAGGTTCAAATCATAGAAAGAGAGAGAGACAGTCCTCTTTTACTTACGTCGGCATTGTGCCTTTTGTATTTAATTCGGATGCAATTTCTGTGTTACATCGTCGATAAGAAGGTCCAAGGGATACAGTAACCCTGAAGTGAAGCATCGGAACCTAAAACCGGACTCACAGGAGAGGTTCAAATCATAGAATGTGAGAGTGTCAGTCCTCTTTTACTTATGTCGGCATTGTGCCTTTTGTATTTAATTCGGATGCAATTTCTGTGTTTCATCGTCAATAAAAAGGTCCAAGGGATACAGTAAACCTAAAGTGAAGCATCGGTACCTAAAATTGGACTCACAGGAGAGGTTCAAATCATGGAATGTGAGAGTGTCAGTCCTCCTGTACTTAAGTCGGCATTGTGTCTTTTGAATTTAATTCCGATGCAATTTCTGTGTTTCATCGTCAATAAGAAGGTGCAAGGTATACAGTAAACCTGAAGTGAAGCATCGGAACGTAAAACTGGACTCACAGGAGAGGTTCAAATAATAGAAAGAGAGAGTGTCGGTCCTCTTTTACTTAAGTCGGCATTGTGCCTTTTGTATTAAATTCGAATGCAATTTCTGTATTTCATCGTCAGTAAGAAGGTAGAATGAATACAGTAAACCTGAAG
Organism: Schistocerca americana; assembly: GCF_021461395.2. Lineage (NCBI taxonomy): Eukaryota > Metazoa > Arthropoda > Insecta > Orthoptera > Acrididae > Schistocerca > Schistocerca americana. The sequence goes on along the minus strand of NW_025725383.1, from coordinate 367,150 downwards.
TGAAGCATCGGAATCTAAAACTGGACTCACAGGAGAGGTTCAAATCATAGAAAGTGACAGTGTCAGTCCTCTTGTACTTAAGTCGGCATTTTGCCTTTTGTATTAAATTCCGATGCAATTTCTGTGTTTCATCGTCAATAAGAATGTGCAAGGTATACAGTATACCTGAAGTGAAGCATCAGAATCTAAAACTGGACTCACAGGACAGATTCAAATCATAGAAAGAGAGAGTGTCAGTCCTCTTTTACTTAGGTCGGCCTTTTGTATTAAATTCGGATGCAATTTCTGTGTTTCATCGTCAAAAAGAAGGTCTAAGGGATACGGTAAACCTGAAGTGAAGCACCGGAATCTAGAACTGGACACACAGGAGAGGTTCAAATCATAGTAAGGGAGAGTGTCAGTCCTCTTGTACTTAAGTCGTCATTGTGGACTTTGTATTAAATTCGGATGCAATTTCTGCGTTTCATCGTCAATAAGAAGGTACAAGGTATACAGTAAACCTGAAGTGAACTATCGGCATCTAAAACTAGACTCACAGGAGAGGTTCAAATGATAGAAAGTGAAAGTGTCAGTCCTATTGCACTTAAGTCGGCATTGTGCCTTTTGTATTATATTCGGATGCAATTTCTGTGTTTCATCGTCAATTACAAGGTCCAAGGGATACAGTAAACCTGAAGTGAAGCATCGGAATCTAAAACTGGACTCACAGGAGAAGTTCAAATCCTAGAGAGTAAGAGTGTCTGTCCTCTTGTACTTAAGTCGGCATTGTGCCTTTTGAATATAATTCGGATGCAATTTCTGTGATTCATCGTCAATAAGAAGGTGCAAGGTATACAGTAAACCTGAAGTGAAGCATCGAAATCCAAAACTGGACTCACAGGAGAGGTTCAAATCATAGAGAGTTAGAGTGTCAGTCCTCTTGTACTTAAGTCAGCATTGTGTCTTTTGAATTATAATCCGATGCAATTTCTGTGTTTCATCGTCAATAAGAATGTGCAAAGTATACAGTAAACCTGTAGTGAAGCATCGGAATTCAAAACTGGATTCACAGGAGAGGTTCAAATCATAGAGAGTTAGAGTGTCATTCCTCTTATACTTAAGTCATCATTGTGCCTTCTGAATTTAATTCCGATGCAATTTCTGTGTTTCATCGTCAATAAGAAGGTGCAAGGTATACAGTAAACCTGAAGTGAAGCATCGGAACGTAAAACTGGACTCACAGGAGAGGTTCAAATAATAGAAAGAGAGAGTGTCGGTCCTCTTTTACTTAAGTCGGCATTGTGCCTTTTGTATTAAATTCGAATGCAATTTCTGTATTTCATCGTCAGTAAGAAGGTACAATGAATACAGTAAACCTGAAGTGAAGCATCGGAATCTAAAACTGGACTCACAGGAGAGGTTCAAATCATAGAAAGTGACAGTGTCAGTCCTCTTGTACTTAAGTCGGCATTTTGCCTTTTGTATTAAATTCCGATGCAATTCCTGTGTTTCATCGTCAATAAGAATGTGCAAGGTATACAGTATACCTGAAGTGAAGCATCAGAATCTAAAACTGGACTCACAGGACAGATTCAAATCATAGAAAGAGAGAGTGTCAGTCCTCTTTTACTTAGGTCGGCCTTTTGTATTAAATTCGGATGCAATTTCTGTGTTTCATCGTCAAAAAGAAGGTCTAAGGGATACGGTAAACCTGAAGTGAAGCACCGGAATCTAGAACTGGACACACAGGAGAGGTTCAAATCATAGTAAGGGAGAGTGTCAGTCATCTTGTACTTAAGTCGTCATTGTGGACTTTGTATTAAATTCGGATGCAATTTCTGCGTTTCATCGTCAATAAGAAGGTACAAGGTATACAGTAAACCTGAGTGAACTATCGGCATCTAAAACTGGACTCACAGGAGAGGTTCAAATGATAGAAAGTGAAAGTGTCAGTCCTATTGCACTTAAGTCGGCATTGTGCCTTTTGTATTATATTCGGATGCAATTTCTGTGTTTCATCGTCAATTACAAGGTCCAAGGGATACAGTAAACCTGAAGTGAAGCATCGGAATCTAAAACTGGACTCACAGGAGAAGTTCAAATCCTAGAGAGTAAGAGTGTCTGTCCTCTTGTACTTAAGTCGGCATTGTGCCTTTTGAATTTAATTCGGATGCAATTTCTGTGATTAATCGTCAATAAGAAGGTGCAAGGTATACAATAAACCTGAAGTGAAGCATCGAAATCCAAAACTGGACTCACAGGAGAGGTTCAAATCATAGAGAGTTAGAGTGTCAGTCCTCTTGTACTTAAGTCAGCATTGTGTCTTTTGAATTATAATCCGATGCAATTTCTGTGTTTCATCGTCAATAAGAATGTGCAAAGTATACAGTAAACCTGTAGTGAAGCATCGGAATTCAAAACTGGATTCACAGGAGAGGTTCAAATCATAGAGAGTTAGAGTGTCATTCCTCTTATACTTAAGTCATCATTGTGCCTTCTGAATTTAATTCCGATGCAATTTCTGTGTTTCATCGTCAATAAGAAGGTGCAAGGTATACGGTAAACCTTAAGTGAAGCATCGGAATATGATACTGGACCCACAGGAGAGGTTCAAATAATAGAAAGAGAGAGTGTCGGTCCTCTTTTACTTAAGTCGGCATTGTGCATTTTGTATTAAATTCGGATGCAATATCTGTATTTTATCGTCAATAAGATGGTCCAAAGGATACAGTAAACCTGAAGTGAAGCATCGGAATCTAAAACTGGACTCACAGGAGAGGTTCAAATCATAGAAAATGAGAGTGTCAGTCCTCTTGTACTTAAGTCGGCATTATGCGTTTTGTATTAAATTCCGATGCAATTTCTGTGTTTCATCGTCAATAAGAAGGTGCAATGTATACAGTAAACCTGAAGTGAAGCATCAGAATCTATAACTGGACTCACAGGAGAGATTCAAATCATAGAAAGAGAGAGTGTCAGTCCTCTTTTGCTTACGTCGGCGTTTTGTATTAAATTCGGATGCAATATCTGTGTTCCATCGTCAATAAGAAGGTCTAAGGGATACAGTAAACCTGAAGTGAAGCACCGGAATCTAGAACTGGACTCACAGGAGAGGTTCAAATCATAGAAAAGGAGAGTGTCAGTCCTCTTGTACTTAAGTCGGCATTGTGCCTTTTGTATTAAATTCGGATGCAATTTCTGTGTTTCATCGTCAATAAGAAGGTACAAGGTATTGAGTAAACCTGAAGTGAACTATCGGAATCTAAAAATGGACTCACAGGAGAGATTCAAAACATAGAAAGTGAGAGTGTCAGTCCTATTGCACTTAAGTCGGCATTGTGCCTTTTGTATTATATTCGGATGCAATTTCTGTGTTTCATCGTCAATTAGAAGGTCCAAGGGATACAGTAAACCTGAAGTGAAGCATCGGAATCTAAAACTGGACTCACAGGAGAGGTTCAAATCCTAGATAGTAAGAGTGTCAGTCCTCTTGTACTTAAGTCGGCATTGTGCCTTTTGAATTTAATTCGGATGCAATTTCTGTGTTTAATCGTCAGTAAGAAGGTGCAAGGTATACAGTAAACCTAAAGTGAAGCATCGAAATCCAAAACTGGACTCACAGGAGAGGTTCAAATCATAGAGAGTTAGAGTGTCAGTGCTCTTGTACTTAAGTCGGCATTGTGCCTTTTGAATTTAATTCCGATGCAATTGTTGTGTTACATCGTCAATAAGACGGTGCAAGGTATACAGTAAACCTGAAGTGAAGCATCGGAATCTAAAACTGGACTCACAGGAGAGGTTCAAATCATAGAAAGAGAGAGTGACAGTCCTCTTTTACTTAAGTCGGCATTGTGCCTTTTGTGTTTAATTCGGATGCAATTTCTGTGTTTCATCGTCAATAAGAAGGTCCAAGGGATACAGTAAACCTGAACTGAAGCATCGGAACCAAAAACTGGACTCACAGGAGAGGTTCAAATCATAGGATGTGAGAGTGTCAGTCCACTTTTACTTATGTCGGCATTGTGCCTTTTGTATTTAATTCGGATGCAATTTCTGTGTTTCATCGTCAATAAGAAGGTCCAAGGGATACAGTAAACCTGAAGTGAAGCATCGGAACCTAAAACTGGACTCACAGGAGAGGTTCAAATCATAGAATGTGAGAGTGTCAGTCCTCTTGTACTTAAGTCGGCATTGTGTCTTTTGAATTTAATTCCGATGCAATTTCTGTGTTTCATCGTCAATAAGAAGGTGCAAGGTATACTGTAAACCCTAAGTGAAGCATCGGAATTTAAAACAGGATTCACGGGAGAGGTTCGAATCATAGAGAGTTAAAGTGTCAGTCCTCTTGTACTTAAGTCGGCATTGTGCCTTCTGAATTTAATTCCGATGCAATTTCTGTGTTTCATCGTCAATAAGAAGGTGCAAGGTATACAGTATACCTGAAGTGAAGCATCAGAATCTAAAACTGGAATCACAGGAGAGATTCAAATCATAGAAAGGGAGAGTGTCAGTCATCTTTTACTTATGTCGGCCTTTTGTATTAAATTCGGATGCAATTTCTGTGTTTCATCGTCAATAAGAAGGTCTAAGGGATACAGTAAACCTGAAGTGAAGCACCGGAATCTAGAACTGGACACACAGGAGAGGTTCAAATCATAGAAAGGGAGAGTGTCAGTCCTCTTGTACTTAAGTCGTCATTGTGGATTTCGTATTAAATTCGGATGCAATTTCTGTGTTTCATCGTCAATAAGAAGGTACAAGGTATACAGTAAACCTGAAGTGAACTATCGGCATCTAAAACTGGACTCACAGGAGAGGTTCAAATCATAGAAAGTGAGAGTGTCAGTCCTATTGCACTTAACTCGGCATTGTGCCTTTTGTATTATATTCGGATGCAATTTCTGTGTTTCATCGTCAATTCGAAGGTCCAAGGGATACAGTAAACCTGAAATGAAGCATCGGAATCTAAAACTGGACTCACAGGAGAGGTTGAAATCCTAGAGAGTAAGAGTGTCTGTCCTCTTGTACTTAAGTCGGCATTGTGCCTTTTGAATTTAATTCGGATGCAATTTCTGTGTTTAATCGTCAAAAAGAAGGTGCAAGGTATACAGTAAACCTGAAGTGAAGCATCGAAATCCAAAACTGGACTCACAGGAGAGGTTCAAATCATAGAGAGTTAGAGTGTCAATCCTCTTGTACTTAAGTCTGCATTGTGCCTTTTGAATTTAATTCCGATGCAATTCTTGTGTTACATCGTCAATACGACGGTGCTAGGTATACAGTAAACCTGAAGTAAAGCATCGGAATCTAAAACTGGACTCACAGGAGAAGTTCAAATCATAGAAAGAGAGAGTGACAGTCCTCTTTTACTTAAGTCGGCATTGTGCCTTTTGTATTTAAATCGGATGCAATTTCTGTGTTTTATCGTCAATAAGAAGGTCCAAGGGATACAGTAAACCTGAAGTGAAGCATCTGAACCTAAAACTGGACTCACAGGAGAGGTTCAAATCATAGAATGTGAGAGTGTCAGTCCTCTTGTACTTAAGTCGGCATTGTGTCTTTTGAATTATATTCCGATGCAATTTCTGTGTTTCATCGTCAATAAGAAGGTGCAAGGTATACAGTAAACCTGAAGTGAAGCATCGGAATTTAAAACTGGATTCACAGGAGAGGTTCAAATCATAGAGAGTTAGAGTGTCAGTCCTCTTATACTTAAGTCGGCATTGTGCCTTCTGAATTTAATCCCGATGCAATTTCTGTGTTTCATCGTCAATACGAATGTGCAAGGTATACAGTAAACCTTAAGTGAAGCATCGGAATATAAAACTGGACTCACAGGAGAGGTTTAAATAATAGAAAGAGAGAGTGTCGGTCCTCTTTTACTTAAGTCGGCATTGTGCCTTTTGTATTAAATTCCGATGCAATTTCTGTGTTTCATCGTCAATAAGAAGGTGCAAGGTATACAGTAAACCTGAAGTGAAGCATCAGAATCTATAACTGGACTCACAGGAGAGATTCAAATCATAGAAAGAGAGAGTGTCAGTCCTCTTTTACTTACGTCGGCCTTTTGTATTAAATTCGGATGCAATTTCTGTGTTTCATCGTCAATAAGAAGGTCTAAGGGATACAGTAAAACTGAAGTGAAGCATCGGAATTTAAAACTGGATTCACAGGAGAGGATCAAATCATAGAGAGTTAGAGTGTCAGTCCTCTTATACTTAAGTCGGCATTGTGCCTTCTGAATTTAATTCCGACGCAATTTCTGTGTTTCATCGTCAATTAGAAGGTCCAAGGGATACAGTAAACCTGAAGTGAAGCATCGGAATCTAAATCTGGACTGTCAGGAGAGGTTCAAATCCTAGAGAGTAAGAGTGTCAGTCCTCTTGTACTTAAGTCGGCATTGTGCCTTTTGAATTTAATTCGGATGCAATTTCTGTGTTTAATCGTCAATAAGAAGGTGCAAGGTATACAGTAAACCTAAAGTGAAGCATCGAAATCCAAAACTGGACACACAGGAGAGGTTCACATCATAGAGAGTTAGAGTGTCAGTGCTCTTGTACTTAAGACGGCAATGTGCATTTTGAATTTAATTCCGATGCAATTGTTGTGTTACATTGTCAATAAGACGGTGCAAGGTATACAGTAAACCTGAAGTGAAGCATCGGAATCTAAAACTGGACTCACAGGAGAGGTTCAAATCATAGAAAGAGAGAGTGACAGTCCTCTTTTACTTAAGTCGGCATTGTGCCTTTTGTATTTAATTCGGATGCAATATCTGTGTTTCATCGTCAATAAGAAGGTCCAAGGCATACAGTAAACCTGAAGTGAAGCATCGAACCTAAGACTGGACTCACAGGAGAGGTTCAAATCATAGAATGTGAGAGTGTGAGTCCTCTTTCACTTATGTCGGCATTGTGCCTTTTGTATTTAATTCGGATGCAATTCCTGTGTTTCATCGTCAATACGAAGGTCCAAGGGATACAGTAAAACTGAAGTGAAGCATCGGAACCTAAAACTGGACTCACAGGAGAGGTTCAAATCACAGAATGTGAGAGTGTCAGTCCTCTTTTACTTATGCCGGCATTGTGCCTTTTGTATTAAATTCGAATGCAATTTCTGTATTTCATCGTCAATAAGAAGGTCCAATGGATACAGTAAACCTGAAGTGAAGCATCGGAATCTAAAACTGGACTCACAGGAGAGGTTCAAATCATAGAAAGTGAGAGTGTCAGTCCTCTTGTACTTAAGTCGGCAATTTGCCTTTTGTATTAAATTCCGATGCAATTTCTGTGTTTCATCGTCAATAAGAAGGTGCAAGGTATACAGTATACCTGAAGTGAAGCATCAGAATCTAAAACTGGAATCACAGGAGAGATTCAAATCATAGAAAGAGAGAGTGTCAGTCCTCTTTTACTTATGTCGGCCTTTTGTATTAAATTCGGATGCAATTTCTGTGTTTCATCGTCAATAAGAAGGTCTAAGGGATACAGTAAACCTGAAGTGAAGCACCGGAATCTAGAACTGGACACACAGGAGAGGTTGAAATCATAGAAAGGGAGAGTGTCAGTCCTCTTGTACTTAAGTCGTCATTGTGGATTTTGTATTAAATTCGGATGCAATTTCTGTGTTTCATCGTCAATGAGAAGGTACAAGGTATACAGTAAACCTGAAGTGAACTATCGGGGTCTAAAACTGGACTCACAGGAGAGGTTCAAATCATAGAATGTGAGAGTGTTAGTCCTATTGCACTTAAGTCGGCATTGTGCCTTTTGTATTATATTCGGATGCAATTTCTGTGTTTCATCGTCAATTCGAAGGTCCAAGGGATACAGTGAACCTGAAGTGAAGCATCGGAATCTAAAACTGGACTCACAGGAGAGGTTGAAATCCTAGAGAGTAAGAGTGTCTGTCCTCTTGTATTTAAGTCGGTATTGTGCCTTTTGAATTTAATTCGGATGCAATTTCTGTGTTTAATCGTCAATAAGAAGGTGCAAGGTATACAGTAAACCTGAAGTGAAGCATCGAAATCCAAAACTGGACTCACAGGAGAGTTTCAAATCATAGAGAGTTAGAGTGTCAGTCCTCTTGTACTTAAGTCTGCATTGTGCCTTTTGAATTTAATTCCGATGCAATTCTTGTGTTACATCGTCAATACGTCGGTGCAAGGTATACAGTAAACCTGAAGTAAAGCATCGGAATCTTAAACTGGACTCACAGGAGAGGTTCAAATCATAGAAAGAGAGAGTGACAGTCCTCTTTTACTTAAGTCGGCATTGTGCCTTTTGTATTTAATTCGGATGCGATTTCTGTGTTTTATCGTCAATAAGAAGGTCCAAGGGATACAGTAAACCTGAAGTGAAGCATCGGAACCTAAAACTGGACTCACAGGAGAGGTTCAAATCATAGAATGTGAGAGTGTCAGTCCTCTTGTACTTAAGTCGCCATTGTGTCTTTTGAATTATATTCCGATGCAATTTCTGTGTTTCATCGTCAATAAGAAGGTGCAAGGTATACAGTAAACCTGAAGTAAAGCATCGGAATTTAAAACTGGATTCACAGGAGAGGTTCAAATCATAGAGAGTTAGAGTGTCAGTCCTCTTATACTTAAGTCGGCATTGTGCCTTCTGAATTTAATTCCGATGCAATTTCTGTGTTTCATCGTCAATACGAAGGTGCAAGGTATACAGTAAACCTTAAGTGAAGCATCGGAATATAAAACTGGACTCACAGGAGAGGTTCAAATAATAGAAAGAGAGAGTGTCGGTCCTCTTTTACTTAAGTCGGCATTGTGCCTTTTGTATTAAATTCCGATGCAATTTCTGTGTTTCATCGTCAATAAGAAGGTGCAAGGTATACAGTAAACCTGAAGTTAAGCATCAGAATCTATAACTGGACTCACAGGAGAGATTCAAATCATAGAAAGAGAGAGTGTCAGTCCTCTTTTACTTACGTCGGCCTTTTGTATTAAATTCGGATGCAATTTCTGTGTTTCATCGTCAATAAGAAGGTCTAAGGGATACAGTAAACCTGAAGTGAAGCATCGGAATTTAAAACTGGATTCACAGGAGAGGTTCAAATCATAGAGAGTTAGAGTGTCAGTCCTCTTATACTTAAGTCGGCATTGTGCCTTCTGAATTTAATTCCGATGCAATTTCTGTGTTTCATCGTCAATTAGAAGGTGCAAGGTATACAGTAAACCTTAAGTGAAGCATCGGAATATGAAACTAGACTCACAGGAGAGGTTCAAATAATAGAAAGAGAGAGTGTCGGTCCTCTTTTACTTAGGTCGGCATTGTGCCTTTTGTATTAAATTCGGATGAAATTTCTGTATTTCATCGTCAATAAGAAGGTCCAAAGGATACAGTAAACCTGAAGTGAAGCATCGGAATTTAAAACTGGATTCACAGGAGAGGTTCAAATCATAGAGAGTTAGAGTGTCAGTCCTCTTATACTTAAGTCGACATTGTGTCTTCTGAATTAAATTCCGATGCAATTTCTGTGTTTCATCGTCAATTACAAGGTGCAAGGTATACAGTAAACCTTAAGTGAAGCATCGGAATATGAAACTGGACTCACAGGAGAGGTTCAAATAATAGAAAGAGAGAGTGTCGGTCCTCTTTTACTTAGGTCGGCATTGTGCCTTTTGTATTAAATTCGGATGCAATTTCTGTGTTTCATCGTCAATAAGAAGGTAAAAGGTATAGAGTAAACCTGAAGTGAACTATCGGAATCTAAAAATGGACTCACAGGAGAGGTTCAAAACATAGAAAGTGAGAGTGTCAGTCCTATTGCACTTAAGTCGGCATTGTGCCTTTTGTATTATATTCGGATGCAATTTCTGTGTTTCATCGTCAATTAGAAGGTCCAAGGGATACAGTAAACCTGAAGTGAAGCATCGGAATCTAAAACTGGACTCTCAGGAGAGGTTCAAATCCTAGAGAGTAAGAGTGTCAGTGCTCTTGCACTTAAGACGGCATTGTGCATTTTGAATTTAATTCCGATGCAATTGTTGTGTTACATCGTCAATAAGACGGTGCAAGGTATACAGTAAACCTGAAGTGAAGCATCGGAATCTAAAACTGGACTCACAGGAGAGGTTCAAATCATAGAAAGAGAGAGTGACAGTCCGCTTTTACTTAAGTCGGCATTGTGCCTTTTGTATTTAATTCGGATGCAATATCTGTGTTTCATCGTCAATAAGAAGGTCCAAGGCATACAGTAAACCTGAAGTGAAGCATTGGAACCTAAGACTAGACTCACAGGAGAGGTTCAAATCATAGAATGTGAGAGTGTCAGTCCTCTTTTACTTATGTCGGCATTGTGCCTTTTGTATTTAATTCGGATGCAATTTCTGTATTTCATCGTCAATAAGAAGGTCCAAGGGATACAGTAAAACTGAAGTGAAGCATCGGAACCTAAAACTGGACTCACAGGAGAGGTTCAAATCATAGAATGTGAGAGTGTCAGTCCTCTTTTACTTATGCCGGCATTGTGCCATTTGTATTAAATTCGAATGCAATTTCTGTATTTCATCGTCAATAAGAAGGTCCAATGGATACAGTATACCTGAAGTGAAGCATCAGAATCTAAAACTGGACTCACAGGAGAGGTTCAAATCATAGAAAGTGAGAGTGTCAGTCCTCTTGTACTTAAGTCGGCAATTTGCCTTTTGTATTAAATTCCGATGCAATTTCTGTGTTTCATCGTCAATAAGAAGGTGCAAGGTATACAGTATACCTGAAGTGAAGCATCAGAATCTAAAACTGGAATCACAGGAGAGATTCAAATCATAGAAAGAGAGAGTGTCAGTCCTCTTTTACTTATGTCGGCCATTTGTATTAAATTCGGATGCAATTTCTGTGTTTCATCGTCAATAAGAAGGTCTAAGGGATACAGTAAACCTGAAGTGAAGCACCGGAATCTAGAACTGGACACACAGGAGAGGTTCAAATCATAGAAATGGAGAGTGTCAGTCCTCTTGTACTTAAGTCGTCATTGTGGATTTTGTATTAAATTCGGATGCAATTTCTGTGTTTCATCGTCAATGAGAAGGTACAAGGTATACAGTAAACCTGAAGTGAACTATCGGGGTCTAAAACTGGACTCACAGGAGAGGTTCAAATCATAGAATGTGAGAGTGTTAGTCCTATTGCACTTAAGTCGGCATTGTGCCTTTTGTATTATATTCGGATGCAATTTCTGTGTTTCATCGTCAATTCGAAGGTCCAAGGGATACAGTAAACCTGAAGTGAAGCATCGGAATCTAAAACTGGACTCACAGGTGAGGTTGAAATCCTAGAGAGTAAGAGTGTCTGTCCTCTTGTATTTAAGTCGGTATTGTGCCTTTTGAATTTAATTCGGATGCAATTTCTGTGTTTAATCGTCAATAAGAAGGTGCAAGGTATACAGTAAACCTGAAGTGAAGCATCGAAATCCAAAACTGGACTCACAGGAGAGTTTCAAATCATAGAGAGTTAGAGTGTCAGTCCTCTTGTACTTAAGTCTGCATTGTGCCTTTTGAATTTAATTCCGATGCAATTCTTGTGTTACATCGTCAATACGTCGGTGCAAGGTATACAGTAAACCTGAAGTAAAGCATCGGAATCTAAAACTGGACTCACAGGAGAGGTTCAAATCATAGAAAGAGAGAGTGACAGTCCTCTTTTACTTAAGTCGGCATTGTGCCTTTTGTATTTAATTCGGATGCGATTTCTGTGTTTTATCGTCAATAAGAAGGTCCAAGGGATACAGTAAACCTGAAGTGAAGCATCGGAACCTAAAACTGGACTCACAGGAGAGGTTCAAATCATAGAATGTGAGAGTGTCAGTCCTCTTGTACTTAAGTCGCCATTGTGTCTTTTGAATTATATTCCGATGCAATTTCTGTGTTTCATCGTCAATAAGAAGGTGCAAGGTATACAGTAAACCTGAAGTAAAGCATCGGAATTTAAAACTGGATTCACAGGAGAGGTTCAAATCATAGAGAGTTAGAGTGTCAGTCCTCTTATACTTAAGTCGGCATTGTGCCTTCTGAATTTAATTCCGATGCAATTTCTGTGTTTCATCGTCAATACGAAGGTGCAAGGTATACAGTAAACCTTAAGTGAAGCATCGGAATATAAAACTGGACTCACAGGAGAGGTTCAAATAATAGAAAGAGAGAGTGTCGGTCCTCTTTTACTTAAGTCGGCATTGTGCCTTTTGTATTAAATTCCGATGCAATTTCTGTGTTTCATCGTCAATAAGAAGGTGCAAGGTATACAGTAAACCTGAAGTTAAACATCAGAATCTATAACTGGACTCACAGGAGAGATTCAAATCATAGAAAGAGAGAGTGTCAGTCCTCTTTTACTTACGTCGGCCTTTTGTATTAAATTCGGATGCAATTTCTGTGTTTCATCGTCAATAAGAAGGTCTAAGGGATACAGTAAACCTGAAGTGAAGCATCGGAATTTAAAACTGGATTCACAGGAGAGGTTCAAATCATAGAGGGTTAGAGTGTCAGTCCTCTTATACTTAAGTCGGCATTGTGCCTTCTGAATTTAATTCCGATGCAATTTCTGTGTTTCATCGTCAATTAGAAGGTGCAAGGTATACAGTAAACCTTAAGTGAAGCATCGGAATATGAAACTAGACTCACAGGAGAGGTTCAAATAATAGAAAGAGAGAGTGTCGGTCCTCTTTTACTTAGGTCGGCATTGTGCCTTTTGTATTAAATTCGGATGAAATTTCTGTATTTCATCGTCAATAAGAAGGTCCAAAGGATACAGTAAACCTGAAGTGAAGCATCGGAATTTAAAACTGGATTCGCAGGAGAGGTTCAAATCATAGAGAGTTAGAGTGTCAGTCCTCTTATACTTAAGTCGACATTGTGCCTTCTGAATTAAATTCCGATGCAATTTCTGTGTTTCATCGTCAATTACAAGGTGCAAGGTATACAGTAAACCTTAAGTGAAGCATCGGAATATGAAACTGGACTGACAGGAGAGGTTCAAATAATAGAAAGAGAGAGTGTCGGTCCTCTTTTACTTAGGTCGGCATTGTGCCTTTTGTATCAAATTCGGATGCAATTTCTGTGTTTCATCGTCAATAAGAAGGTAAAAGGTATAGAGTAAACCTGAAGTGAACTATCGGAATCTAAAAATGGACTCACAGGAGAGGTTCAAAACATAGAAAGTGAGAGTGTCAGTCCTATTGCACTTAAGTCGGCATTGTGCCTTTTGTATTATATTCGGATGCAATTTCTGTGTTTCATCGTCAATTAGAAGGTCCAAGGGATACAGTAAACCTGAAGTGAAGCATCGGAATCTAAAACTGGACTCTCAGGAGAGGTTCAAATCCTAGAGAGTAAGAGTGTCAGTGCTCTTGCACTTAAGACGGCATTGTGCATTTTGAATTTAATTCCGATGCAATTGTTGTGTTACATCGTCAATAAGACGGTGCAAGGTATACAGTAAACCTGAAGTGAAGCATCGGAATCTAAAACTGGACTCACAGGAGAGGTTCAAATCATAGAAAGAGAGAGTGACAGTCCGCTTTTACTTAAGTCGGCATTGTGCCTTTTGTATTTAATTCGGATGCAATATCTGTGTTTCATCGTCAATAAGAAGGTCCAAGGCATACAGTAAACCTGAAGTGAAGCATCGGAACCTAAGACTAGACTCACAGGAGAGGTTCAAATCATAGAATGTGAGAGTGTCAGTCCTCTTTTACTTATGTCGGCATTGTGCCTTTTGTATTTAATTCGGATGCAATTTCTGTATTTCATCGTCAATAAGAAGGTCCAAGGGATACAGTAAAACTGAAGTGAAGCATCGGAACCTAAAACTGGACTCACAGGAGAGGTTCAAATCATAGAATGTGAGAGTGTCAGTCCTCTTTTACTTATGCCGGCATTGTGCCATTTGTATTAAATTCGAATGCAATTTCTGTATTTCATCGTCAATAAGAAGGTCCAATGGATACAGTAAACCTGAAGTGAAGCATCGGAATCTAAAACTGGACTCACAGGAGAGGTTAAAATCATAGAAAGTGAGAGTGTCAGTCCTCTTGTACTTAAGTCGGCAATTTGCCTTTTGTATTAAATTCCGATGCAATTTCTGTGTTTCATCGTCAATAAGAAGGTGCAAGGTATACAGTATACCTGAGGTGAAGCATCAGAATCTAAAACTGGAATCACAGGAGAGATTCAAATCATAGAAAGAGAGAGTGTCAGTCCTCTTTTACTTATGTCGGCCATTTGTATTAAATTCGGATGCAATTTCTGTGTTTCATCGTCAATAAGAAGGTACAAGGTATACAGTAAACCTGAAGTGAACTACCGGGGTCTGAAACTGGACTCACAGGAGAGGTTCAAATCATAGAATGTGAGAGTGTCAGTCCTATTGCACTTAAGTCGGCATTGTGCCTTTTGTATTATATTCGGATGCAATTTCTGTGTTTCATCGTCAATTCGAAGGTCCAAGGGATACATTAAACCTGAAGTGAAGCATCGGAATCTAAAACTGGACTCACAGGAGAGGTTGAAATCCTAGAGAGTAACAGTGTCTGTCCTCTTGTACTTAAGTCGGTATTGTGCCTTTTGAATTTAATTCGGAAGCTATTTCTGTGTTTAATCGTCAAAAAGAAGGTGCAAGGTATACAGTAAACCTGAAGTGAAGCATCGAAATCCAAAACTGGACTCACAGGAGAGGTTCAAATCATAGAGAGTTTGAGTGTCAGTCCTCTTGTACTTAAGTCTGCATTGTGCCTTTTGAATTTAATTCCGATGCAATTCTTGTGTTACATCGTCAATATGTCGGTGCAAGGTATACAGTAAACCTGAAGTAAAGCATCGGAATCTAAAACTGGACTCACAGGAGAGGTTCAAATCATAGAAAGAGAGAGTGACAGTCCTCTTATACTTAAGTCGGCATTGTGCCTTCTGAATTTAATTCCGATGCAATTTCTGTGTTTCATCGTCAATACGAAGGTGCAAGGTATACAGTAAACCTTAAGTGAAGCATCGGAGTATAAAACTGGACTCACAGGAGAGGTTGAAATAATAGAAAGAGAGAGTGTCGGTCCTCTTTTACTTAAGTCGGCATTATGCCTTTTGTATTAAATTCCGATGCAATTTCTGTGTTTCATCGTCAATAAGAAGGTGCAAGGTATACAGTAAACCTGAAGTGAAGCATCAGAATCTATAACTGGACTCACAGGAGAGATTCAAATCATAGAAAGAGAGAGTGTCAGTCCTCTTTTACTTACGTCGGCCTTTTGTATTAAATTCGGATGCAATTTCTGTGTTTCATCGTCAATAAGAGGGTCTAAGGGATACAGTAAACCTGAAGTGAAGCACCGGAATCTAGAACTGGACTCACAGGAGAGGTTCAAATCATAGAAAGGGAGAGTGTCAGTCCTCTTGTAGTTAAGTCGGCATTGTGCCTTTTGTATTAAATTCGGATGCATTATCTGTGTTTCATCGTCAATAAGAAGGTACAAGGTATAGAGTAAACATGAAGTGAACTATCGGAATCTAAAAATGGACTCACAGGAGAGGTTCAAAACATAGAAAGTGAGAGTGTCAGTCCTATTGCACTTAAGTCGGCATTGTGCCTTTTGTATTATATTCGGATGCAATTTCTGTGTTTCATCGTCAATTAGAAGGTCCAAGGGATACAGTAAACCTGAAGTGAAGCATCGGAATCTAAAACTGGACTCACAGGAGAGGTTCAAATCCTAGAGAGTAAGAGTGTCCTGTCCTCTTGTACTTAAGTCGGCATTGTGCCTTTTGAATCTAATTCGGATGCAATTTCTGTGTTTAATCGTTAATAAGAAGGTGCAAGGTATACAGTAAACCTGTAGTGAAGCATCGAAATCCAAAACTGGACTCACAGGAGAGGTTCAAATCATAGAGAGTTAGCGTGTCAGTCCTCTTGTACTTAAGTCTGCATTGTGCCTTTTGAATTTAATTCCGATGCAATTCTTGTGTTACATCGTCAATAAGACGGTGCAAGGTATACAGTAAACCTGAAGTAAAGCATCGGAATCTAAAACTGGACTCACAGGAGAGGTTCAAATCATAGAAAGAGAGAGTGACAGTCCTCTTTTACTTAAGTCGGCATTGTGCCTTTTGTATTTAATTCGGATGCAATTTCTGTGTTTTATCGTCAGTAAGAAGGTCCAAGGGATACAGTAAACCTGAAGTGAAGCATCGGAACCTAAAACGGGACTCACAGGAGAGGTTCAAATCATAGAATGTGAGAGTGTCAGTCCTCTTGTACTTAAGTCGGCATTGTGTCTTTTTAATTATATTCCGATGCAATTTCTGTGTTTCATCGTCAATAAGAAGGTGCAAGGTATACAGTAAACCTGAAGTGAAGCATCGGAATTTAAAACTGGATTCACAGGAGAGGTTCAAATCATAGAGAGTTAGAGTGTCAGTCCTCTTATACTTAAGTCGGCATTGTGCCTTCTGAATTTAATTCCGATGCAATTTCTGTGTTTCATCGTCAATAAGAAGGTGCAAGGTATACAGTAAACCTTAAGTGAAGCATCGGAATATGAAACTGGACTCACAGGAGAGGTTCAAATAATAGAAAGAGAGAGTGTCGGTCCTCTTTTACTTAAGTCGGCATTGTGCCTTTTGTATTAAATCCGGATGAAATTTCTGTATTTCATCGTCAATAAGAAGGGCCAAAGGATACAGTAAACCTGAAGTGAAGCATCGGAATCTAAAAGTGGACTCACAGGAGAGGTTCAAATCATAGAAAGTGAGAGTGTCAGTCCTCTTGTACTTAAGTCGGCATTTTGCCTTTTGTATTAAATTCCGATGCAATTTCTGTGTTTCATCGTCAATAAGAAGGTGCAAGGTATACAGTAAACCTGAAGTGAAGCATCAGAATCTATGACTGGACTCACAGGAGAGATTCAAATCATAGAAAGAAAGAGTGTCAGTAATCTTTTACTTACGTCGGCCTTTTGTATTAAATTCGGATGCTATTTCTGTGTTTCATCGTCAATAAGAAGGTCTAAGGGATACAGTAAACCTGAAGTGAAGCAACGGAATCTAGAACTGGACTCAAAGGAGAGGTTCAAATCATAGAAAGGAGGAGTGTCAGTCCTCTTGTACTTAAGTCGGCATTGTGCCTTTTGTATTAAATTCGGATGCAATTTCTGTGTTTCATCGTCAATAAGAAGGTACAAGGTATAGAGTAAACCTGAAGTGAACTATCGGAATCTAAAAATGGACTCACAGGAGAGGTTCAAAACATAGAAAGTGAGAGTGTCAGTCCTATTGCACTTAAGTCGGCATTGTGACTTTTGTATTATATTCGGATGCAATTTCTATGTTTCATCGTCAATTAGAAGGTCCAAGGGATACAGTAAACCTGAAGTGAAGGATCGGAATCTAAAACTGGACTCACAGGAGAGGTTCAAATCCTAGAGAGTGAGAGTGTCAGTCCTCTTGTACTTAAGTCGGCATTGTGCCTTTTGAATTTAATTCGGATGCAATTTCTGTGTTTAATCGTCAATAAGAAGGCGCAAGGTATACAGCAAACCTAAAGTGAAGCATCGAAATCCAAAATTAGACACACAGGAGAGGTTCAAATCATAGAGAGTTAGAGTGTCAGTGCTCTTGTACTTAAGACGGCATTGTGCATTTTGAATTTAATTCCGATGCAATTGTTGTGTTACATCGTCAATAAGACGGTGCAAGGTATACAGTAAACCTGAAGTGAAGCATCGGAATCTAAAACTGGACTCACAGGAGAGGTTCAAATCATAGAAAGAGAGACTGACAGTCCTCTTTTACTTAAGTCGGCATTGTGCCTTTTGTATTTAATTCGGATGCAATTTCCGTGTTTCATCGTCAATAAGAAGGTCCAAGGCATACAGAAAATCTGAAGTGAAGCATCGTAACCTAAAACTGGACTCACAGGAGAGGTTCAAATCATAGAATGTGAGAGTGTCAGTCCTCTTTTACTTAAGTCGGCAATGTGTCTTTTGAATTGTATTCCGATGCAATTTCTGTGTTTCATCGTCAATAAGAAGGTGCAAGGTATACAGAAAACCTGAAGTGAAGCATCGGAATTTAAAACTGGATTCACAGGAGAGGTTCAAATCATAGAGAGTTAGAGTGTCAGTCCTCTTGTACTTAACTCGGCATTGTGCCTTCTGAATTTAATTCCGATGCAATTTCTGTGTTTCATCGTCAATAAGAAGGTGCAAGGCATACAGTAAACCTTAAGTGAAGCATCGGAATATAAAACTGGACTCACAGGAGCGGTTCAAATAATAGAAAGAGAGAGTGTCGGTCCTCTTTTACTTAAGTCGGCATTGTGCCTTTTGTATTAAATTCGGATGCTATTTCTGTATTTCATCGTCAATAAGAAGGTCCAATGGATACAGTAAACCTGAAGTGAAGCATCGGAATCTAGTACTGGACTCACAGGAGAGGTTCAAATCATAGAAAGTGAGAGTGTCAGTCCTCTTGTACTTAAGTCGGCATTGTGCCTTTTGAATTTAATTCGGATGCAATTTCTGTGTTTAATCGTCAATAAGAAGGTGCAAGGTATACAGTAAACCTAAAGTGAAGCATCGAAATCCAAAACTGGAGACACAGGAGAGGTTCAAATCATAGAGAGTTAGAGTGTCAGTGCTCTTGTACTTAAGACGGCATTGTGCATTTTGAATTTAATTCCGATGCAATTGTTGTGTTACATCGTCAATAAGACGGTGCAAGGTATACAGTAAACCTGAAGTGAAGCATCGGAATCTCAAACTGGACTCACAGGAGAGGTTCAAATCATAGAAAGAGAGAGTGACTGTCCTCTTTTACTTAAGTCGGCATTGTGCCTTTTGTATTTAATTCGGATGCAATTTCTGTGTTTCATCGTCAATAAGAAGGTCCAAGGCATACAGTAAACCTGAAGTGAAGCATCGGAACCTAAAACTGGACTCACAGGAGAGGTTCAAATCATAGAATGTGAGAGTGTCAGTCCTCTTGTACTTAAGTCGGCATTGTGTCTTTTGAATTATATTCCGATGCAATTTCTGTGTTTCATCGTCAATAAGAAGGTGCAAGGTATACAGTAAAACCTGAAGTGAAGCATCAGAATCTAAAACTGGACTCACAGGAGAGATTCAAATCATAGAAAGAGAGAGTGTCAGTCCTCTTTTACTTTAGTCGGCCTTTTGTATTAAATTCGGATGCAATTTCTGTGTTTCATCGTCAATAAGAAGGTACAAGGCATACACTAAACCTGAAGTGAACTATCGGCATCTAAAACTGAACTCACAGGAGAGGATCAAATCATAGAAAGTGAGAGTGTCAGTCCTATTGCACTTATGTCGGTATTTTGCCTTTTGTATTATATTCGAATGCAATTTCTGTGTTTCATCGTCAATTAGTAGGTCCAAGGGATACAGTAAACCTGAAGTGAAGCATCGGAATCTAATAATGGACTCACAGGAGAGGTTCAAATCATAAAAAGTTAGAGTGTCAGTCCTCTTGTACTTAAGTCGGCATTGTGCCTTTTGAATTTAAATCCGATTCTATTTCTGTGTTTCATCGTCAATAAGAAGGTGAAGGTATACAGTAAACCTGAAGTGAAGCATCGGAATCTAAAACTGGACTCACAGGAGAGGTTCAAATCATAGAAAGTGTGAGTGTCAGACCACATGTACTTAAGTCGGCATTGTGCCTTTTGTATTAAATTCTGATGCAATTTCTGTGTTTCATCGTCAATAAGAAGGTCCAAGGGATACAGTAAACCTGAAGTGAAGCATCGGAATCCAAAACTGGACTCACAGGAGAGATTCAAATCATAGAAAGTTAGGGTCAGTCCTCTTGTTCTTAAGTCGGCATTGTGCATTTTGTATGGAGTTCGGATTCAATTTCTGTGTTTCATCGTCAATACGAAGGTCCAAGGGATACAGTAAACCTGAAGTGAAGCATCGGAATCTAAAACTGGACTTACAGGAGAGGTTCAAATCATAGAAAGGGAGTGTGTCAGTCCTCTTGTACTTAAATCGGCATTCTGCCTTTTGTATTAAATTCCGACGCATTTTCTGTGTTTCAACGTCAATAACAAGGTACAAGGTATACAGTAAACCTGAAGTGAACCATCGGAATCTAAAACTGGACTCACAGGAGGGCTTCAAATCATAGAAAGTGAGAGTGTCAGTCCTCTTGTACTTAAGTCGGCATTGTGCCTTTTGTATTAAATTTGGATGCAATATCTGTGTTTCATCGTCAATTAGAAGCTCCATGGGATACAGTTAACCTGAAGTGAAGCATCGGAATCTAAAACTGGACTCACAGGAGAGGTTCAGATCATAGAGAGTTAGAGTGTCAGTCCTCTTTACTTAAGTCGGAATTGTGCCTTTTCAATTTAATTCCGATGCAATTTCTATGCTTCATCGTCAATAAGAATGTGCAAGGTATACAGTAAACCTAAAGTGAAGCATCGGAATCTAAAACTGGACTCACAGGAGAGGTTCAAATCATAGAAAGAGAGAGTGTCAGTCCTCTTTTAAATAAGTCGGCATTGTGCCTCTTGTATTAAATTCGGATGCAATTTCTGTATATCATCGTCAATAAGAAGGTCATAGGGATACAGTAATTCTGAAGTGAAGCATCGGAATCTAAAACTGGACTCACAGGGAGGTTCAAATCGTAG
This sequence comes from Schistocerca americana, assembly GCF_021461395.2. Classification (NCBI taxonomy): domain Eukaryota; kingdom Metazoa; phylum Arthropoda; class Insecta; order Orthoptera; family Acrididae; genus Schistocerca; species Schistocerca americana. The sequence goes on along the minus strand of NW_025725383.1, from coordinate 346,505 downwards.
AAAGTAAGAGTGTCAGTCCTCTTGTACTTATGTCGGCATTGTGCCTTTGTATTAAATTCCGATGCATTTTCTGTGTTTCATCGTCAATAAGAAGGTGCAAGGAATACGGTAAACCTGAAGTGACGCTACGGAATATAAAACTAGACTCACAGGAGAAGTTCAAATCATAGAAAGTGAGAGTGTCAGTCCTCTTGTACTTAAGTCGGCATTGTGCCTTTTGTATTAAATTCCGATGCAATTTCTGTGTTTCATCGTCAATAAGAAGGTCCAAGGGATACAGTAAACCAGAAGTGAAGCATCGGAATCTAAAACTGGACTCACAGGAGAAGTTCATATCATAGAAAGGGAGAGTGTCAGTCCTCTTGTACTTAAGTTGGCATTGTGCCTTTTGTATTAAATTCGGATGCAATTTCTGTGTTTCATCGTCAATAAGGAGTTGCAAGGTATACAGTAAACCTGAAGTGAAACATCCGAATCTAAAACTGGAATCACAGGAGAGGTTCCAATCATAGAAAGTGAGAGGTTCAGTCCTCTTGTACTTAAGTCGGCATTGTGCCTTTTGTGTTAAATTCGGATGTAATTTCTGTGTTTCATCGTCAATAAGAAGGCCCAAGGGATACAGTAAACCTGAAGTGATGCATCGGAATCTAAAACTGGACGCACAGGAGAGGTTCAAATCATAGAGAGTTAGGGTGTCAGTCCTCTTGTACTTAAGTCGGAATTGTGCCTTTAGAATTTAATTCCGATGCAATTTCTGCGTTTCATCGTCAATAGGAAGATGCAAGGTATACAGTAAACCGGAAGTGAAGCATCGGAATCTAAACCTGGACTCACAGGAGAGGTTCAAATCATAGAAAGAGAGAGTGTCAGTCCGCTTTTACTTAAGTCGGCATGGTGCCTTTTGTATTAAAGTCCGATGCAATTTCGGTGTTTCATCGTCAATAAGAAGGTGCAAGGTATACAGTAAACCTGAAGTGAAGCATCGAAATCTAAAACTGGATTCACAGGAGAGGTTCAAATCATGGAAAGTGAGAGAATCAGTCCTCTTTTACTTAAGTCGGCATGGTGCCTTTTGTATTAAATTCGTGTGCAATTTCTGTGTTTCATCGTCAATAAGAAGGTCCAAGCGATACAGTAAACCTGAAGTGAAGCATCGGAATCTAAAACTGGACTCACAGGAGGGGTTCAAATCATAGAAAGTGTGAGTGTCAGTCAACATGTACTTAAGTCGGCATTGTGCCTTTTGTATTAAATTCGGATGCAATTTCTGTGTTTCAACGTCAATAAGAAGGTCCAAGGGATACAGTAAACCTGAAGTGAAGCATCGGATTCCAAAACTGGACTCACAGGAGAGGTTTAAATCATAGAAAGTTAGAGTGTCAGTCCTCTTGTACTTAAGTCGGCATTGTGCATTTTGTATGAAATTCGGATGCAATTTCTGTGTTTCATCGTCAATAAGAAGGTTCTAGGTATAAAGTAAACCTGAAGTGAACCATCGGAATCTAAAACTGGACTCACAGGAGAGGTTCAAATCATAGAAAGTGAGAGTGTCAGTCCTCTTGTTCTTAAGTCGGCATTGTGCCTTTTGTATTAAATTCGGATGCAATTTCTGTGTTTCATCGTCAATAAGAAGGTCCAAGGGATACAGTAAACCTGAAGTGAAGCGTCGGAATCTGAAACTGGGCTCACAGGAGAGGTTCAAATCATAGATAATTAGAGTGTCAGTCCTCTAGTACTTAAGTCCGCATTGTGCCTTTTGTATTAAATTCGGATGAAATTTCTGTATTTCATCGTCAATACGAAGGTCCAAGGGATACAGTAAACCTGAAGTGAAGCATCGGAATCTGAAACTGGACTCACAGGAGAGGTTCAAATCATAGAAAGTGAGAGTGTCAGTCATCTTTCACTTAAGTCGGCATGGTGCCATTTGTATTAAATCTGGATGCAATTTCTGTGTTTCATCGTCAATAAGAAGGTCCAAATGATACTGTAAACCTGAAGTGAAGCATCGGAATCTAAAACTGGACTCACTGGAGAGGTTCAAATCATTGATAGTGAGAGCGTTAGTCCTCTTGTACTAAAGTCGGCATTATGCCTTTTGTATTAAATTCCGATGCAATTTCGGTGTTTCATCGTCAATAAGAAGGTGCAAGGTATACAGTAAACCTGAAGTGAAGCAACGGAATCTAAAACTGGACTCACAGGAGAGGTTCAAATCGTAGAAAGTGAGAGTGTCAGTCATCTTTCACTTAAGTCGGCATGGTGCCTGTTGTATTAAATTCGGATGCAATTTCTGTGTTTCATCGTCAATACGAAGGTCCAAGGGATACAGTAAACCTGAAGTGAAGCATCGGAATCTAAAACTGGACTCACAGGAGAGGTCCAAATCATAGGAAATTAATGTGTCTGTCCTCTTGTACTTAAGTCGAATTTGTGCCTTTTGAATTTATTTTCGATGCTATTTCTGTGTTTCATCGTCAATAAGAAGGTGCAAGGTATGCAGTAAACCTGAAGTGAAGCTTCTAAATCTAAAACTGGACTCACAGGAGAGGTTCAAATCATTGAAAGTTAGAGTGTCAGTCCTCTTGTACTTAAGTCGGCATTGTGCCTTTTGTATTACATTCCGATGCAATTTCTGTGTTTCATCGTCAATAAGAAGGTGCAAGGTATACAGTAAACCTGAAGTGAAGCATCAGATTCTAAAACTGGACTCACAGGAGAGGTTCAAATCATAGAAAGTGAGAGTGTCAGTCCTCTTTTACTTAAGACGGCATTGTGTCTTTTGTATTAAATTCGGATGCAATTTCTGTGTTTCATCGTCAATAAGAAGGTGCAAGGAATACAATAAACCTGAAGTGAAGCATCGGAATCTAAAACTGGGCTCACGGGAGAGGTTCAAATCATAGAAAGTGAGAGTGTCAGTCCTCTTGTACTTAAGTCGGCATTGTGCCTTTTGTATTAAATTCGGATGCAATTTCTGTGTTTCATCGTCAATAAGAAGGTCCAAGTGTTACATTAAACCTGAAGTGAAGCATTGGAATATAAAACTGGACTCACAGGAGAGGTTCAAGTCATAGATATTTAGAGTGTCAGTCCTCTTGTACTTAAGTCGGCATTATGCCTTTTGTATTTAATTCCGATGCAATTCCTGTGTTGCATCGTCAAAAGAAGTTGCAAGGTGTACAAAAAACCTGAAGTGAAACATCGGAATCTAAATCTGGACTCACGGGAGAGGTTGAAATCATAGAAAGAGAGAGTGTCAGTCCGCTTTTACTTCAGTCTGCATTGTGCCTTTTGTATTAAATTCGGATCAATGTCTGTATTTCATCGTCAATAAGAAGGTCCAAGGGATACAGTAAACCTGAAGCGAAGCATCGGAATCTAAAACTGGACTCACAGGAGAGGTTCAAATCATAGATAGTGAAAGCGTAAGTCCTCTTGTACTTAAGTCGGCATTATGCCTTTTGTATTAAATTCCGATGAAATTTCGGTGTTTCATCGTCAATAAGAAGGTGCAAGGTATACAGTAAACCTGAAGTGAAGCATCGGAATCTAGAACTGGAGTCACAGGAGAGGTTCAAATCATAGAAAGTTAAAGTGTCAGTCCTCTTTTAGTTAAGTCGCCATTCTGCTTTTTGTATTAAATTCGGATGCAATTTCTGTGTTTCATCGTCAATAAGAAGGTCCAAGGGATACAGTAAACCTGAAGTTAAGCATCGGAATCTAAAACTGGACTCACAGGAGAGGTTGAAATCATAGAGATTTAGGGTGTCAGTTCTCTTGTACTTAAGTGGAATTTGTGCCTTTTGAATTTAATTCCGATGCAATTTCTGTGTTTCATCGTCAATAAGATGGTGCAAGGTATACAGTAAACCTGAAGTGAAGCATCTGAATCCAAAACTGGACTCACCGGAGAGTTTCAAATCATAGAAAGTTAGAGTGTCAGTCCTCTTTTAGTTAAGTCGCCATTGTGCATTTTGTATTAAATTCGGATGCAATTTCTGTGTTTCATCGTCAATAAGAAGGTCCAAGGGATACAGTAAACCTGAAGTGAAGCATCGGAATCTAAAACTGGACTCACAAGAGAGGTTCAAATCATAGAAAGGGGGAGTGTCAGTCATCTTGTACTTAAGTCGGCATTGTGCCTTTTGTATTAAATTCGGATGCAATTTCTGTGCTTCATCGTCAATAAGAAGGTGCAAGGTATACAGTAAACCTGAAGTGAAGCATCTGAATCCAAAACTGGACTCACCGGAGAGGTTCAAATCATAGAAAGTTAGAGTGTCAGTCCTCTTTTAGTTAAGTCGCCATTGTGCATTTTGTATTTAATTCGGATGCAATTTCTGTAATTCATCGTCAATAAGAAGGTCCAAGGGATACAGTAAACCTGAAGTGAAGCATCGGAATCTAAATCTGGACTCACAAGAGAGGTTCAAAACATAGACAGTCAGAGTGTCGGTCCTCTTGTACTTAAGTCGCTATTGTGCCTTTTGTATTAAATTCGGATGCAGTTTCTGTGTTTCATCGTCAATAAGAAAGTCCAAGGGATACAGAAAACCTGAAGTGAAGCATCGGAATCTAAAACTGGACTCACAGGAGAGGTTCAAATCATAAAAAGGGAGAGTGTCAGTCCTCTTGTACTTAAGTCGGGATTGTGCCTTTTGTATTAAATTCGTATGCAATTTCTGTGTTTCATCGTCAATAAGAAGGTCCAAGGGATACAGTAAACCTGAAGTGAAGCATCGGAATCTAAAACTGGACTCACAGGAGGGATTCAAATCATCGATAGTTAGAGTGTCAGTCCTCTTGTACTTATGTCGGCATTGTGCCTTTTGTATTAAATTCGTATGCAATTTCTGTGTTTCATCGTCAATAAGAAGGTCCAAGAGATACAGTAAACCTGAAGTGAAGCATCGGAATCTAAAACTGGACTCACAGGAGAGGTTTAAATCATAGAATGTTAGAGTGCCAGTATTCTTGTACTTAAGTCGGCATTGTGCCTTTTGTATTAAATTCCGATGCAATTTCTGTGTTTCATCGTCAATAAGAAGGAGCAAGGTATACAGTAAACCTGAAGTGAAGCATCGGAGTCTAAAACTGGACTCACTGGAGAGGTTCAAATCATAGAAAGAGAGAGTGACAGTCCTCTTTTACTTAAGTCGGCATTGTGCCTTTTGTATTAAATTCGAATGCAATTTCTGGGTTTCATCGTCAATAAGAAGGTGCAAGGTATACAGTAAACCTGAAGTGAAGCATCGGAGTTTAAAACTGGACTCACTGGAGAGGTTCAAATCATAGAAAGAGAGAGTGACAGTCCTCTTTTACTTAAGTCGGCATTGTGCCTTTTGTACTAAATTCGGATGCAATTTCTGTGTTTCATCGTCAATACGAAGGTCCTAGGGATACAGTAAACCTAAAGTGAAGCAACGGAATCTAAAACTGGACACACAAGAGAGGATCAAATCATAGTAAGGGAGAGTGTCAGTCCTCTTGTACTTAAGTCGGCATCGTGCCATTTGTAATCAATTCGGATGCAAACCCTGTGTTTAATCGTCAATAAGAAGGTCCATGGGATACAGTAAACCTGAAGTGAAGCATCGGAATCTAAAACTGGACTCACAGGAGAGGTTCAAATCATAGAAAGTGAGAGTGTCAGTCCACTTGTTCCTAAGTCGGCATTGTGCCTTTTGTATTACATTCCGATGCAATTTCTGTGTGTCATCGTCAATAAGAAGGTGCAAGGTATACAGTAAACCTGAAGTGAAGCATAAGAATCTAAAACTGGACTCACAGGAGAGGTTCAAATCATAGAAAGTGAGAGTGTCAGTCATCTTTCACTTAAGTCGGTATGGTGCCTTTTGTATTAAATTCGGATGCAATTTCTGTGTTTCATCGTCAATACGAAGGTCCAAGGGATACAGTAAACCTGAAGTGAAGCATCGGAATCTAAAACTGCACTCACAGGAGAGGTTCAAATCATAGATAGTGAGAGCGTTAGTCCTCTTGTACTTAAGTAGGCATTTTGCCTTTTGTATTAAATTCCGATGCAATTTCGGTGTTTCATCGTCAATAGGAAGGTGCAAGGTATACAGTAAACCTGAAGTGAAGCAACGGAATCTAAAACTGGACTCACAGGAGAGGTTCAAATCATAGAAAGTGAGAGTGTCAGTCATCTTTCACTTAAGTCGGTATGGTGCCTTTTGTATTAAATTCGGATGCAATTTCTGTGTTTCATCGTCAATACGAAGGTCCAAGGGATACAGTAAACCTGAAGTGAAGCATCGGAATCTAAAACTGGACTCACGGGAGAGGTTCAAATCATAGGAAATTAATGTGTCTGTCCTCTTGTACTTAAGTCGAATTTGTGCCTTTTGAATTTATTTCCGATGCTATTTCCGTGTTTCATCGTCAATAAGAAGGTGCGAGGTACACAGTAAACCTGAAGTGAAGCTTCTAAATCTAAAACTGGACTCACAGGAGAGGTTCAAGTCATTGAAAGTTAGAGTGTCAGTCCTCTTGTACTTAAGTCGGCATTATGCCTTTTGTATTACATTCCGATGCAATTTCTGTGTGTCATCGTCAATAAGAAGGTGCAAGGTATACAGTAAACCTGAAGTGAAGCATAAGAATCTAAAACTGGACTCACAGGAGAGGTTCAAATCATAGAAAGTGAGAGTGTCAGTCCTCTTTTACTTAAGTCGGCATTGTGTCTTTTGTATTAAATTCGGATGCAATTTCTGTGTTTCATCGTCAATAAGAAGGTGCAAGGAATACAGTAAACCTGAAGTGAAGCATCGGAATCTAAAACTGGGCTCACAGGAGAGGTTCAAATCATAGAAAGTGAGAGTGTCATTCCTCTTGTACTTAAGTCGGCATTGTGCCTTTTGTATTAAATTCGGATGCAATTTCTGTGTTTCATCGTCAATAAGAAGGTCCAAGGGTTACAGTAAACCTGAAGTGAAGCATCGGAATATAAAACTGGACTCACAGAAGAGGTTCAAAACATAGATATTTAGAGTGTCAGTCCTCTTGTACTTTAGTCGGCATTGCGTCTTTTGAATTTAATTCCGATGCAAATTCTGTGTTTCATCGTCAATAGGAAGGTGCAAGGTATACAGTAAACCTGAAGTAAAGCACCGGAATCTAAAACTGGACACAGAGGAGAGGTTCAAATCATAGAGAGTTAGAGTGTCAGTCCTCTTGTACTTAAGTCGGCATTATGCCTTTTGAATTTAATTCCGATGCAATTTCTGTGTTGCATCGTCAAAAGAAGGTGCAAGGTATACAGTAAACCTGAAGTGAAACATCGGAATCTAAATCTGGACTCACAGGAGAGGTTCAAATCATAGAAAGTGAGAGTGTCAGTCCGCTTCTACTTAAGTCTGCATTGTGTCTTTTGTATTAAATTCGGGTCAATGTCTGTATTTCATCGTCAATAAGAAGGTCCAAGGGATACAGTAAACCTGAAGCGAAGCATCGGAATCTAAAACTGGACTCACAGGAGAGGTTCAAATCATAGATAGTGAAAGCGTAAGACCTCTTGTACTTAAGTCGGCATTATGCATTTTGTATTAAATTCCGATGCAATTTCGGTGTTTCATCGTCAATAAGAAGGTGCAAGGTATACAGTAAACCTGAAGTTAAGCATCGGAATCTAAAACTGGTGTCACAGGAGAGGTTCAAACCATACAAAGTTAGAGTGTCAGTCCTCTTTTAGTTAAGTCGCCATTGTGCATTTTGTATTAAATTCGGATGCAATTTCTGTGTTTCATCGTCAATAAGAAGGTCCAAGGGATACAGTAAACCTGAAGTGAAGCATCGGAATCTAAAACTGGACTCACAGGAGAGGTTCAAATCATAGAAAGGGGGAATGTCAGTCCTCATGTACTTAAGTCGGCATTGTGCCTTTTGTATTAAATTCGGATGCAATTTCTGTGCTTCATCGTCAATAAGAAGGTGCAAGGTATACAGTAAACCTGAAATGAAGCATCGGAATCTAAAACTGGACGCACAGGACAGGTTCAAATCATAGAGAGTTAGAGTGTCAGTCCTCTTGTACTTAAGTCTGCATTGTGCACTTTGAATTTAATTCCGATGCAATTTCTATGTTTCATCGTCAATAAGAAGGTGCAAGGTATACAGTAAACCTAATGTGAAGCATCGGAATCTAAAACTGGACTCACTGGAGAGGTTCAAATCATAGAAAGTTAGAGTGTCGGTCCTCTTTTAGTTAAGTCGCCATTGTGCATTTTGTATTAAATTCGGATGCAATTTCTGTGTTTCATCGTCAATAAGAAGGTGCAAGGGATACAGTAAACCTGAAGTTAAGCATGGGAATCTAAAACTGGAGTCACAGGAGAGGTTCAAACCATACAAAGTTAGAGTGTCAGTCCAGTTTTAGTTAAGTCGCCATTGTGCATTTTGTATTAAATTCGGATGCAATTTCTGTGTTTCATCGTCAATAAGAAGGTCCAAGGGATACAGTAAACCTGAAGTGAAGCATCGGAATCTAAAACTGGACTCACAGGAGAGGTTCAAATCATAGAAAGGGGGAATGTCAGTCCTCATGTACTTAAGTCGGCATTGTGCATTTTGTATTAAATTCGGATGCAATTTCTGTGTTTCATCGTCAATAAGAAGGTCCAAGGGATACAGTAAACCTGAAGTGAAGCATCGGAATCTAAAACTGGACTCACAGGGAGGTTCAAATCATAGATGGTTAGAGAGTCAGTCCTCTTGTACGTAAAGCGGCATTGTGCCATTGTATTAAATTCCGATGCATTTTCTGTGTTTCATCGTCAATGAGGAGGTGCAAGGAATACGGTAAACCAGAAGTGACGCATCGGAATCTAAAACTGGACTCACAGGAGAAGTTCAAATCATAGAAACTGAGAGTGTCAGTCCTCTTTTACTTAAGTCGGCATTGTGCCTTTTGTATTAAATTCCATGCAGTTTCTGTGTTTCATCGTCAATAAGAAGGTCCAAGAGATGCAGTAAACCTGAAGGGAAGCATCGGAATCTAAAACTGGACTCACAGGAGAGGTTCAAATCATAGAAAATGAGAGTGTTAGTCCTCTTGTACGTAAGTCGGCATTGTGCCTTTTGTACTAAATTCGGATGCAATTTCTGTGTTTCATCGTCATTAAGAATGTCCAAGGTATACAGTCAATCTGAGGTGAAGCATCGGAATCTAAAACTGGAATCACGGGAGAGGTTCAAATCTAAGAAAGTTAGAGTGTCAGTCCTCTTGTACTTAAGTTGGCATTGTGCCTTATCAATTTAATTCCGATGCAATTTCTGTGTTTCATCGTCAATAAGAAAGTGCAAGGTATGCAGTAAACCTGAAGTGAAGCATCGGAATCTAAAACTCCACTCACAGGAGAGATTCAAATCACAGAAAGTGAGAGTAACAGTCCTCTCTTAGTTAAGTCGGCATTGTGCCTTTTGTATTAAATTCGGATGCGATTTCTGTGTTTCATCGTCAATAAGAAGGTCCAAGGGATACAGTAAACCTGAAGTGAAGCATCTGAATCTAAAACTGGACTCACAGGAGAGGTTCAAATCATAGAAAGGGAGAGTGTCAGTCCTCATGTACTTAAGTCGGCATTGTGCCTTTTGAATTTAATTCCGATGGAATATCTGTGTTTCATCGTCAATAAGAAGGTGCAAGGTATACAGTAAACCTGAAGTGAAGCATCAGAATCTAAAACTGGACGCATAGGAGAGGTTCAAATCATAGAAAGGGAGAGTGTCAGTCCTCTTGTACTTAAGTCGGCATTGTGCCTTTTGTATTAAATTCGGATGCAATATCTGTGGTTCATCGTCATTAAGAAGGTCCAAGGGATACAGTAACCCTGAAGTGAAGCATCGGAATCTAAAACTGGACTCACAGGAGGGATTCAAATCATAGATAGTTAGAGTGTAAGTCGTCTTATACTTAAGTCGGCATTGTGTCTTTTGAATTTAATTCCGATGCAATTTCTGTGTTTCATCGTCAATAAGAAGGTGCAAGGTATACGGTAAACCTGAAGTGAAGCATCGGGATCCTAAACTGAACACACAGGAGAGGTTCAAATCATAGAGAGTTTGGGTGTCAGTCCTCTTGTACTTAAGTCGGCATTGTGCCTTTTGAATTTAATTCCGATACAATATCTGTGTTTCATCGTCAATAAGATGGTGCAAGGTATACAGTAAACCTTAAGTGAAGCATCGGAATCTAAAACTGGACTCACAGGAGAGGTTCAAATCATAGTAAGTTAGAGTGCGAGTATTCTTGTACTTAAGTCGGCATTGTGCCTTTTGTATTAAATTCCGATGCAATTTCTGTGTTTCATCGTCAATAAGAAGGAGCAAGGTATACAGTAAACCTGAAGTGAAGCATCGGATTCTAAAACTGGACTCACTGGAGAGGTTCAAATCATAGAAAGAGAGAGTGACAGTCCTCTTTTACTTAAGTCGGCATTGTGCCTTTTGTATTAAATTCGGATGCAATTTCTGTGTTTCATCGTCAATACGAAGGTCCAAGGGATGCAGTAAACCTGAAATGAAGCATCGGAATCTAAAACTGGACACACAGGAGAGGTTCAAATCATAGTAAGGGAGAGTGTCAGTCCTCTTGTACTTAAGTCGGCATTGTGCCTTTTGTAATCAATTCGGATGCAATCTCTGTGTTTAATCGTCAATAAGAATGTCCATGGGATACAGTAAACATGAAGTGAAGCATCGGAATCTAAAACTGGACTCACTGGAGAGGTTCAAATCATTGAAAGTGAGAGTGTCAGTCCTCCTGTTCTTAAGTCGGCATTGTGCCTTTTGTATTAAATTTGGATGGAATTTCTGTATTTCATCGTCAATACGAAGGTCCAAGGGATATAGTAAACCTGAAGTGAAGCATCGGAATCTGAAACTGGACTCACAGGAGAGGTTCAAATCATAGAAAGTGAGAGTGTCAGTCATCTTTCACTTAAGTCGGCATGGTGCCTTTCGTATTAAATTTGGATGCAATTTCTGTGTTTCATCGTCAATAAGAAGGTCCAAGGGATACAGTAAACCTGAAGTGAAGCATCAGAATCAAAAACTGGACTCACCAGAGAGGTTCAAATCATAGGAAATTAATGTGTCTGTCCTCTTGAACTTAAGTCGAATTTGTGCCTTTTGAATTTATTTCCGATGCAATTTCTGTGTTTCATCGTCAATAAGAAGGTGCAAGGTATACAGTAAACCCGAAGTGAAGCATCTAAATCTAAAATTGGACTCACAGGAGAGGTTCAAATCATTGAAAGTTAGAGTGTCAGTCCTCTTGTACTTAAGTCGGCATTGTGCCTTTTGTATTACATTCCGATGCAATTTCTGTGTTTCATCGTCAATAAGAAGGTGCAAGGTATAAAGTAACGCTGAAGTGACGCATCAGGATCTAAAACTGGACTCACAGGAGAGGTTCAAATCATAGAAAGTCAGAGTGTCAGTCCTCTTTTACTTAAGTCGGCATTGTGCCTTTTGTATTATATTCGGATGCAATTTCTGTGTTTCTTCGTCAATAAGAAGGTGCAAGGAATACAGTAAACCTGAAGTGAAGCATCGGAATCTAAACATGGGCTCACAAGAGAGGTTCAAATCGTAGAAAGTGAGAGTGTCAGTCCTCTTGTACTTAAGTCGGCATTGTGCCTTTTGTATTACATTCGGATGCAATTTCTGTGTTTCATCGTCAATAAGAAGGTCCAAGGGATACAGTAAACCTGAAGTGAAGCATCGTAATATAAGACTGGGCTCACAGGAGAGGTTCAAATCATAGATATTTAGAGTGTCAGTCCTCTTGTACTTAAGTCGGCATTGTGTCTTTTGAATTTCATTCCGATGCAAATTCTGTGTTTCATCGTCAATAAGAAGGTGCAAGGTATACAGTAAACCTGAAGTGAAACATCGGAATCTAAATCTGGACTCACAGGAGAGGTTCAAATCATAGAAAGAGAGAGTGTCAGTCCGCTTTTACTTAAGTCTGCATTGTGCCTTTTGTATTAAATTCGGATCAATGTCGGTATTTCATCGGCAATAAGAAGGTCCAAGGGATACAGTAAACCTGAAGCGAAGCATCGGAATCTAAAACTGGACTCACAGGAGAGGTTCAAATCATAGAAAGAGAGAGTGTCAGTCCGCTTTTACTTAAGTCTGCATTGTGCCTTTTGTATTAAATTCGGATCAATGTCGGTATGTCATCGGCAATAAGAAGGTCCAAGGGATACAGTAAACCTGAAGTGAAGCATCAGAATCAAAAACTGGACTCACAGTAGAGGTTCAAATCATAGGAAATTAATGTGTCTGTCCTCTTGTACTTAAGTCGAATTTGTGCCTTTTGAATTTATTTCCGATGCAATTTCTGTGTTTCATCGTCAATAAGAAGGTGCAAGGTATACAGTAACCCCGAAGTGAAGCATCTAAATCTAAAATTGGACTCACAGGAGAGGTTCAAATCATTGAAAGTTAGAGTGTCAGTCCTCTTGTACTTAAGTCGGCATTGTGCCTTTTGTATTACATTCCGATGCAATTTCTGTGTTTCATCGTCAATAAGAAGGTGCAAGGTATAAAGTAACCCTGAAGTGACGCATCAGGATCTAAAACTGGACTCACAGGAGAGGTTCAAATCATAGAAAGTCAGAGTGTCAGTCCTCTTTTAGTTAAGTCGCCATTGTGCCATTTGTATTAAATTCGGATGCAATTTCTGTCTTTCATCGTCAATAAGAAGGTCCAAGGGATACAGTAATCCTGAAGTGAAGCATCGGAATCTAAAACTGGACTCACAGGAGAGGTTAAAATCATAGATATTTAGGGTGTCAGTTCTCTTGTACTTAAGTGGAATTTGTGCCTTTTGAATTTAATTCCGATGCAATTTCTGTGTTTCATCGTCAATAAGATGGTGCAAGGTATACAGTAAACCTGAAGTGAAGCATCTGAATCCAAAACTGGACTCACCGGAGAGGTTAAAATCACAGAGTGTCAGTCCTCTTTTAGTTAAGTCGCTATTGAGCATTTTGTATTAAATTGGGATGCAATTTCTGTGTTTCGTCGTCAATAAGAAGGTCCAAGGGATACAGTAAACTTAAAGTGAAGCATCGGAATCTAAAACTGGACTCACAGGAGAGGTTCAAATCATTGAAAGGGGGAGTGTCAGTCCTCTTGTACTAAAGCCGGCATTGTGCCTTTTGTATTAAATTCGGATGCAATTTCTGTGCTTCATCGTCAATAAGAAGGTGCAAGGTATACAGTAAACCTGAAATGAAGCATCGGAATCTAAAACTGGACGCACAGGACAGGTTCAAATCATAGAGAGTTAGAGTGTCAGTCCTCTTGTACTTAAGTCTGCATTGTGCATTTTGAATTTAATTCCGACGCAATTTCTATGTTTCATCGTCAATAAGAAGGTGTAAGGTATACAGTAAACCTAATGTGAAGCATCGGAATCTAAAACTGGACTCACTGGAGAGGTTCAAATCATAGAAAGAGGGAGTGTCAGTCCTCTTTTACTTAAGTCGGCATTGTGCCTTTTGTGTTAAATTCGGATGCAATTTCTGTAATTCATCGTCAATAAGAAGGTCCAAGGGATACAGTAAACCTGAAGTGAAGCATCGGAGTCTAAAACTGGACTCACTGGAGAGGTTCAAATCATAGAAAGAGAGAGTGACAGTCCTCTTTTACTTAAGTCGGCATTGTGCCTTTTGTATTAAATTCGGATGCAATTTCTGTGTTTCATCGTCAATACGAAGGTCCTAGGGATACAGTAAACCTGAAGTGAAGCAACGGAATCTAAAACTGGACACACAGGAGAGGATCAAATCATAGTAAGGGAGAGTGTCAGTCCTCTTGTACTTAAGTCGGCATTGTGCCTTTTGTAATCAATTCGGATGCAAACCCTGTGTTTAATCGTCAATAAGAAGGTCCATGGGATACAGTAAACCTGAAGTGAAGCATCGGAATCTAAAACTGGACTCACAGGAGAGGTTCAAATCATAGAAAGTGAGAGTGTCAGTCCTCTTGTTCCTAAGTCGGCATTGTGCCTTTTGTATTAAATTCGGATGCAAGTTCAGTGTTTCATCGTCAATAAGAAGGTCCAAGGGATACAGTAAACCTGAAGTGAAGCATCGGAATCTGAAACTGGGCTCACAGGAGAGGTTCAAATCATAGATAGTTAGAGTGTCAGTCCTCTTGTACTTAAGTCGGCATTGTGTCTTTTAAATTTAATTCCGATGCAATTTCTGTGTTTCATCGTCAATAAGAAGGTGCAAGGTATACAGTAAACCTGAAGTGAAGCGTCGGAAACTAAAACTGGACTCAGAGAAGAGGTTCAAATCATAGAAAGTTAGAGTGTCAGTCCTCTTGTACTTAAGTCGGCATTGTGCCTTCTGAATATAATTCCGATGCAATTTCGTTGTTTCATCGTCAATAAGAGGGTGCATGGTATACAGTAAACCTGAAGTGAAGCATCAGAATCAAAAACTGGACTCACAGGAGAGGTTCAAATCATAGGAAATTAATGTGTCTGTCCTCTTGTACTTAAGTCGAATTTGTGCCTTTTGAATTTATTTCCGATGCAATTTCTGTGTTTCATCGTCAATAAGAAGGTGCAAGGTATACAGTAAACCCGAAGTGAAGCATCTAAATCTAAAACTGGACTCACAGGAGAGGTTCAAATCATTGAAAGTTAGAGTGTCAGTCCTCTTGTACTTAAGTCGGCATTGTGCCTTTTATATTACATTCCGATGCAATTTCTGTGTTTCATCGTCAATAAGAAGGTGCAAGGTATAATGTAACCCTGAAGTGACGCATCAGGATCTAAAACTGGACTCACAGGAGAGGTTCAAATCATAGGAAGTCAGAGTGTCAGTCCTCTTTTACTTAAGTCGGCATTGTGCCTTTTGTATTATATTCGGATGCAATTTCTGTGTTTCTTCGTCAATAAGAAGGTGCAAGGAATACAGTAAACCTGAAGTGAAGCATCGGAATCTAAACATGGGCTCACAGGAGAGGTTCAAATCGTAGAAAGTGAGAGTGTCAGTCCTCTTGTACTTAAGTCGGCATTGTGCCTTTTGTATTACATTCGGATGCAATTTCTGTGTTTCATCGTCAATAAGAAGGTCCAAGGGATACAGTAAACCTGAAGTGAAGCATCGGAATATAAGACTGGGCTCACAGGAGAGGTTCAAATCATAGATATTTAGAGTGTCAGTCCTCTTGTACTTAAGTCGGCAATGTGTCTTTTGAATTTAATTCCGATGCAAATTCTGTGTTTCATCGTCAATAAGAAGGTGCAAGGTATACAGTAAACCTGAAGTGAAGCATCGGAATCTAAAACTGGAGTCACAGGAGAGGTTCAAATCATAGAAAGTTAGAGTGTCAGTCCTCTTTTAGTTAAGTCGCCATTGTGCCATTTGTATTAAATTCGGATGCAATTTCTGTCTTTCATCGTCAATAAGAAGGTCCAAGGGATGCAGTAATCCTGAAGTGAAGCATCGGAATCTAAAACTGGACTCACAGGAGAGGTTCAAATCATAGATATTTAGGGGGTCAGTTCTCTTGTACTTAAGTGGAATTTGTGCCTTTTGAATTTAATTCCGATGCAATTTCTGTGTTTCATCGTCAATAAGATGGTGCAAGGTATACAGTAAACCTGAAGTGAAGTATCTGAATCCAAAACTGGACTCACCGGAGAGGTTCAAATCATAGAATGTTAGAGTGTCAGTCCTCTTTTAGTTAAGTCGCTATTGAGCATTTTGTATTAAATTGGGATGCAATTTCTGTGTTTCGTCGACAATAAGAAGGTCCAAGGGATACAGTAAACTTAAAGTGAAGCATCGGAATCTAAAACTGGACTCACAGGAGAGGTTCAAATCATAGAAAGGGGGAGTGTCAGTCCTCTTGTACTAAAGCCGGCATTGTGCCTTTTGTATTAAATTCGGATGCAATTTCTGTGCTTCATCGTCAATAAGAAGGTGCAAGGTATACAGTAAACCTGAAATGAAGCATCGGAATCTAAAACTGGACGCACAGGACAGGTTCAAATCATAGAGAGTTAGAGTGTCAGTCCTCTTGTACTTAAGTCTGCATTGTGCATTTTGAATTTAATTCCGACGCAATTTCTATGTTTCATCGTCAATAAGAAGGTGTAAGGTATACAGTAAACCTAATGTGAAGCATCGGAATCTAAAACTGGACTCACTGGAGAGGTTCAAATCATAGAAAGAGGGAGTGTCAGTCCTCTTTTACTTAAGTCGGCATTGTGCCTTTTGTGTTAAATTCGGATGCAATTTCTGTAATTCATCGTCAATAAGAAGGTCCAAGGGATACAGTAAACCTGAAGTGAAGCATCGGAGTCTAAAACTGGACTCACTGGAGAGGTTCAAATCATAGAAAGAGAGAGTGACAGTCCTCTTTTACTTAAGTCGGCATTGTGCCTTTTGTATTAAATTCGGATGCAATTTCAGTGTTTCTTCGTCAATACGAAGGTCCTAGGGATACAGTAAACCTGAAGTGAAGCAACGGAATCTAAAACTGGACACACAGGAGAGGATCAAATCATAGTAAGGAAGAGTGTCAGTCCTCTTGTACTTAAGTCGGCATTGTGCCTTTTGTAATCAATTCGGATGCAAACCCTGTGTTTAATCGTCAATAAGAAGGGCCAAGGGATACAGTAAACCTGAAGGGAAGCATCGGATTCTAAAACTGGACTCACAGGAGAGGTTCAAATCATAGAAAGTGAGAGTGTTACTCCGCTTGTACTTAAGTCGGCATTGTGCCTTTTGTACTAAATTCGGATGCAATTTCTGTGTTTCATCGTCATTAAGATGGTCCAAGGTATACAGTCAATCTGTGGTGAGACATCGGAATGTAAAACTGGAATCACAGGAGAGGTTCAAATCTAAGAAAGTTAGAGTGTCAGTCCTCCTGTGCTTAAGTTGGCATTGTGCCTTATCAATTTAATTCCGATGCAATTTCTGTGTTTCATCGTCAATAAGAAAGTGCAAGGTATGCAGTAAACCTGAAGTGAAGCATCGGAATCTAAAACTCGACTCACAGGAGAGATTCAAATCGCAGAAAGTGAGAGTGACAGTCTTCTTTTAGTTAAGTCGGCATTGTGCCTTTGTATTAAATTCGGATGCAATTTCTGTGTTTCATCGTCAATAAGAAGGTCCAAGGGATACAGTAAACCTGAAGTGAAGCATCGGAATCTAAAACTGGACTCACAGGAGAGGTTCAAATCATAGAAAGGGAGAGTGTCAGTCCTCTTGTACTTAAGTCGGCATTGTGCCTTTTGTATTAAATTCGGATGCGATTTCTGTGTTTCATCGTCAATAAGAAGGTCCAAGGGATACAGTAAACGTGAAGTGAAGCATCTGAATCTAAAACTGGACTCACAGGAGAGGTTCAAATCATAGAAAGGGAGAGTGTCAGTCCTCATGTACTTAAGTCGGCATTGTGCCTTTTGAATTTAATTCCGATGGAATATCTGTGTTTCATCGTCAATAAGAAGGTGCAAGGTATACAGTAAACCTGAAGTGAAGCATCAGAATCTAAAACTGGACGCATAGGAGAGGTTCAAATCATAGAAAGGGAGAGTGTCAGTCCTCTTGTACTTAAGTCGGCATTGTGCCTTTTGTATTAAATTCGGATGCAATATCTGTGGTTCATCGTCATTAAGAAGGTCCAAGGGATACAGTAAACCTGAAGTGAAGCATCGGAATCTAAAACTGGACTCACAGGAGGGATTCAAATCATAGATAGTTAGAGTGTAAGTCGTCTTATACTTAAGTCGGCATTGTGTCTTTTGAATTTAATTCCGATGCAATTTCTGTGTTTCATCGTCAATAAGAAGGTGCAAGGTATACGGTAAACCTGAAGTGAAGCATCGGGATCCTAAACTGAACACACAGGAGAGGTTCAAATCATAGAGAGTTTGGGTGTCAGTCCTCTTGTACTTAAGTCGGCATTGTGCCTTTTGAATTTAATTCCGATACAATATCTGTGTTTCATCGTCAATAAGATGGTGCAAGGTATACAGTAAACCTTAAGTGAAGCATCGGAATCTAAAACTGGACTCACAGGAGAGGTTCAAATCATAGTAAGTTAGAGTGCCAGTATTCTTGTACTTAAGTCGGCATTGTGCCTTTTGTATTAAATTCCGATGCAATTTCTGTGTTTCATCGTCAATAAGAAGGAGCAAGGTATACAGTAAACCTGAAGTGAAGCATCGGATTCTAAAACAGGACTCACTGGAGAGGTTCAAATCATAGAAAAAGAGAGTGACAGTCCTCTTTTACTTAAGTCGGCATTGTGCCTTTTGTATTATATTCGGATGCAATTTCTGTGTTTCATCGTCAATACGAAGGTCCAAGGGATGCAGTAAACCTGAAATGAAGCATCGGAATCTAAAACTGGACACACAGGAGAGGTTCAAATCATAGTAAGGGAGAGTGTCAGTCCTCTTGTACTTAAGTCGGCATTGTGCCTTTTGTAATCAATTCGGATGCAAACTCTGTGTTTAATCGTCAATAAGAATGTCCATGGGATACAGTAAACATGAAGTGAAGCATCGGAATCTAAAACTGGACTCACTGGAGAGGTTCAAATCGTTGAAAGTGAGAGTGTCAGTCCTCCTGTTCTTAAGTCGGCATTGTGCCTTTTGTATTAAATTTGGATGGAATTTCTGTATTTCATCGTCAATACGAAGGTCCAAGGGATATAGTAAACCTGAAGTGAAGCATCGGAATCTGAAACTGGACTCACAGGAGAGGTTCAAATCATAGAAAGTGAGAGTGTCAGTCATCTTTCACTTAAGTCGGCATGGTGCCTTTCGTATTAAATTTGGATGCAATTTCTGTGTTTCATCTTCAATAAGAAGGTCCAAGGGATACAGTAAACCTGAAGTGAAGCATCAGAATCAAAAACTGGACTCACCAGAGAGGTTCAAATCATAGGAAATTAATGTGTCTGTCCTCTTGTACTTAAGTCGAATTTGTGCCTTTTGAATTTATTTCCGATGCAATTTCTGTGTTTCATCGTCAATAAGAAGGTGCAAGGTATACAGTAAACCCGAAGTGAAGCATCTAAATCTAAAATTGGACTCACAGGAGAGGTTCAAATCATTGAAAGTTAGAGTGTCAGTCCTCTTGTACTTAAGTCGGCATTGTGCCTTTCGTATTACATTCCGATGCAATTTCTGTGTTTCATCGTCAATAAGAAGGTGCAAGGTATAAAGTAACGCTGAAGTGACGCATCAGGATCTAAAACTGGACTCACAGGAGAGGTTCAAATCATAGAAAGTCAGAGTGTCAGTCCTCTTTTACTTAAGTCGGCATTGTGCCTTTTGTATTATATTCGGATGCAATTTCTGTGTTTCTTCGTCAATAAGAAGGTGCAAGGAATACAGTAAACCTGAAGTGAAGCATCGGAATCTAAACATGGGCTCACAAGAGAGGTTCAAATCGTAGAAAGTGAGAGTGTCAGTCCTCTTGTACTTAAGTCGGCATTGTGCCTTTTGTATTACATTCGGATGCAATTTCTGTGTTTCATCGTCAATAAGAAGGTCCAAGGGATACAGTAAACCTGAAGTGAAGCATCGGAATATAAGACTGGGCTCACAGGAGAGGATCAAATCATAGATATTTAGAGTGTCAGTCCTCTTGTACTTAAGTCGGCATTGTGTCTTTTGAATTTAATTCCGATGCAAATTCTGTGTTTCATCGTCAATAAGAAGGTGCAAGGTATACAGTAAACCTGAAGTGAAACATCGGAATCTAAATCTGGACTCACAGGAGAGGTTCAAATCATAGAAAGAGAGAGTGTCAGTCCGCTTTTACTTAAGTCTGCATTGTGCCTTTTGTATTAAATTCGGATCAATGTCGGTATTTCATCGGCAATAAGAAGGTCCAAGGGATACAGTAAACCTGAAGCGAAGCATCGGAATCTAAAACTGGACTCACAGGAGAGGTTCAAATCATAGAAAGAGAGAGTGTCAGTCCGCTTTTACTTAAGTCTGCATTGTGCCTTTTGTATTAAATTCGGATCAATGTCGGTATTTCATCGGCAATAAGAAGGTCCAAGGGATACAGTAAACCTGAAGTGACGCATCAGGATCTAAAACTGGACTCACAGGAGAGGTTCAAATCATAGAAAGTCAGAGTGTCAGTCCTCTTTTAGTTAAGTCGCCATTGTGCCATTTGTATTAAATTCGGATGCAATTTCTGTCTTTCATCGTCAATAAGAAGGTCCAAGGGATACAGTAATCCTGAAGTGAAGCATCGGAATCTAAAACTGGACTCACAGGAGAGGTTAAAATCATAGATATTTAGGGTGTCAGTTCTCTTGTACTTAAGTGGAATTTGTGCCTTTTGAATTTAATTCCGATGCAATTTCTGTGTTTCATCGTCAATAAGATGGTGCAAGGTATACTGTAAACCTGAAGTGAAGCATCTGAATCCAAAACTGGACTCACCGGAGAGGTTAAAATCACAGAATGTTAGAGTGTCAGTCCTCTTTTAGTTAAGTCGCTATTGAGCATTTTGTATTAAATTGGGATGCAATTTCTGTGTTTCGTCGTCAATAAGAAGGTCCAAGGGATACAGTAAACTTAAAGTGAAGCATCGGAATCTAAAACTGGACTCACAGGAGAGGTTCAAATCATAGAAAGGGGGAGTGTCAGTCCTCTTGTACTAAAG
The DNA here is from genome assembly GCF_021461395.2 of Schistocerca americana. Lineage (NCBI taxonomy): Eukaryota > Metazoa > Arthropoda > Insecta > Orthoptera > Acrididae > Schistocerca > Schistocerca americana. The sequence continues at coordinate 325,803 of NW_025725383.1, read as the reverse complement.
CCGGCATTGTGCCTTTTGTATTAAATTCGGATGCAATTTCTGTGCTTCATCGTCAATAAGAAGGTGCAAGGTATACAGTAAACCTGAAATGAAGCATCGGAATCTAAAACTGGACGCACAGGGCAGGTTCAAATCATAGAGAGTTAGAGTGTCAGTCCTCTTGTACTTAAGTCTGCATTGTGCATTTTGAATTTAATTCCGACGCAATTTCTATGTTTCATCGTCAATAAGAAGGTGTAAGGTATACAGTAAACCTAATGTGAAGCATCGGAATCTAAAACTGGACTCACTGGAGAGGTTCAAATCATAGAAAGAGGGAGTGTCAGTCCTCTTTTACTTAAGTCGGCATTGTGCCTTTTGTGTTAAATTCGGATGCAATTTCTGTAATTCATCGTCAATAAGAAGGTCCAAGGGATACAGTAAACCTGAAGTGAAGCATCGGAGTCTAAAACTGGACTCACTGGAGAGGTTCAAATCATAGAAAGAGAGAGTGACAGTCCTCTTTTACTTAAGTCGGCATTGTGCCTTTTGTATTAAATTCGGATGCAATTTCTGTGTTTCATCGTCAATACGAAGGTCCTAGGGATACAGTAAACCTGAAGTGAAGCAACGGAATCTAAAACTGGACACATAGGAGAGGATCAAATCATAGTAAGGGAGAGTGTCAGTCCTCTTGTACTTAAGTCGGCATTGTGCCTTTTGTAATCAATTCGGATGCAAACCCTGTGTTTAATCGTCAATAAGAAGGTCCATGGGATACAGTAAACCTGAAGTGAAGCATCGGAATCTAAAACTGGACTCACAGGAGAGGTTCAAATCATAGAAAGTGAGAGTGTCAGTCCTCTTGTTCCTAAGTCGGCATTGTGCCTTTTGTATTAAATTCGGATGCAAGTTCAGTGTTTCATCGTCAATAAGAAGGTCCAAGGGATACAGTAAACCTGAAGTGAAGCATCGGAATCTGAAACTGGGCTCACAGGAGAGGTTCAAATCATAGATAGTTAGAGTGTCAGTCCTCTTGTACTTAAGTCGGCATTGTGTCTTTTAAATTTAATTCCGATGCAATTTCTGTGTTTCATCGTCAATAAGAAGGTGCAAGGTATACAGTAAACCTGAAGTGAAGCATCGGAAACTAAAACTGGACTCAGAGAAGAGGTTCAAATCATAGAAAGTTAGAGTGTCAGTCCTCTTGTACTTAAGTCGGCATTGTGCCTTCTGAATTTAATTCCGATGCAATTTCGTTGTTTCATCGTCAATAAGAAGGTGCATGGTATACAGTAAACCTGAAGTGAAGCATCAGAATCAAAAACTGGACTCACAGGAGAGGTTCAAATCATAGGAAATTAATGTGTCTGTCCTCTTGTACTTAAGTCGAATTTGTGCCTTTTGAATTTATTTCCGATGCAATTTCTGTGTTTCATCGTCAATAAGAAGGTGCAAGGTATACAGTAAACCCGAAGTGAAGCATCTAAATCTAAAACTGGACTCACAGGAGAGGTTCAAATCATTGAAAGTTAGAGTGTCAGTCCTCTTGTACTTAAGTCGGCATTGTGCCTTTTATATTACATTCCGATGCAATTTCTGTGTTTCATCGTCAATAAGAAGGTGCAAGGTATAATGTAACCCTGAAGTGACGCATCAGGATCTAAAACTGGACTCACAGGAGAGGTTCAAATCATAGGAAGTCAGAGTGTCAGTCCTCTTTTACTTAAGTCGGCATTGTGCCTTTTGTATTATATTCGGATGCAATTTCTGTGTTTCTTCGTCAATAAGAAGGTGCAAGGAATACAGTAAACCTGAAGTGAAGCATCGGAATCTAAACATGGGCTCACAGGAGAGGTTCAAATCGTAGAAAGTGAGAGTGTCAGTCCTCTTGTACTTAAGTCGGCATTGTGCCTTTTGTATTACATTCGGATGCAATTTCTGTGTTTCATCGTCAATAAGAAGGTCCAAGGGATACAGTAAACCTGAAGTGAAGCATCGGAATATAAGACTGGGCTCACAGGAGAGGTTCAAATCATAGATATTTAGAGTGTCAGTCCTCTTGTACTTAAGTCGGCATTGTGTCTTTTGAATTTAATTCCGATGCAAATTCTGTGTTTCATCGTCAATAAGAAGGTGCAAGGTATACAGTAAACCTGAAGTGAAGCATCGGAATCTAAAACTGGAGTCACAGGAGAGGTTCAAATCATAGAAAGTTAGAGTGTCAGTCCTCTTTTAGTTAAGTCGCCATTGTGCCATTTGTATTAAATTCGGATGCAATTTCTGTCTTTCATCGTCAATAAGAAGGTCCAAGGGATACAGTAATCCTGAAGTGAAGCATCGGAATCTAAAACTGGACTCACAGGAGAGGTTCAAATCATAGATATTTAGGGTGTCAGTTCTCTTGTACTTAAGTGGAATTTGTGCCTTTTGAATTTAATTCCGATGCAATTTCTGTGTTTCATCGTCAATAAGATGGTGCAAGGTATACAGTAAACCTGAAGTGAAGCATCTGAATCCAAAACTGGACTCACCGGAGAGGTTCAAATCATAGAATGTTAGAGTGTCAGTCCTCTTTTAGTTAAGTCGCTATTGAGCATTTTGTATTAAATTGGGATGCAATTTCTGTGTTTCGTCGTCAATAAGAAGGTCCAAGGGATACAGTAAACTTGAAGTGAAGCATCGGAATCTAAAACTGGACTCACAGGAGAGGTTCAAATCATAGAAAGGGGGAGTGTCAGTCCTCTTGTACTAAAGTCGGCATTGTGCCTTTTGTATTAAATTGGGATGCAATTTCTGTGCTTCATCGTCAAAAAGAAGGTGCAAGGTATACAGTAAACCTGAAATGAAGCATCGGATTCTAAAACTGGACGCACAGGACAGGTTCAAATCATAGAGAGTTAGAGTGTCAGTCCTCTTGTACTTAAGTCTGCATTGTGCATTTTGAATTTAATTTCGATGCAATTTCTATGTTTCATCGTCAATAAGAAGGTGTAAGGTATACAGTAAAGCTAATGTGAAGCATCGGAATCTAAAACTGGACTCACTGGAGAGGTTCAAATCATAGAAAGAGGGAGTGTCAGTCCTCTTTTACTTAAGTCGGCATTGTGCCTCTTGTGTTAAATTCTAATGCAATTTCTGTAATTCATCGTCAATAAGAAGGTCCAAGGGATATAGTAAACCTGAAGTGAAGCATCGGAATCTAAAACTGGACTCACAGGGAGGCTCAAATCATAGATAGTTAGAGAGTCAGTCCTCTTGTACGTAAAGCGGAATTGTGCCATTGTATTAAATTCCGATGCATTTTCTGTGTTTCATCGTCAATGAGGAGGTGCAAGGAATACGGTAAACCTGAAGTGACGCGTCGGAGTCTAAAACTGGACTCACAGGAGAAGTTCAAATCATAGAAACTGAGAGTGTCAGTCCTCTTTTACTTAAGTCGGCATTGTGCCTTTTGTATTAAATTCCATGCCGTTTTTGTGTTTCATCGTCAATAAGAAGGTCCAAGGGATACAGTAAACCTGAAGGGAAGCATCGGATTCTAAAACTGGACTCACAGGAGAGGTTCAAATCATAGAAAGTGAGAGTGTTACTCCGCTTGTACTTAAGTCGGCATTGTGCCTTTTGTACTAAATTCGGATGCAATTTCTGTGTTTCATCGTCATTAAGATGGTCCAAGGTATACAGTCAATCTGTGGTGAGACATCGGAATGTAAAACTGGAATCACAGGAGAGGTTCAAATCTAAGAAAGTTAGAGTGTCAGTCCTCCTGTGCTTAAGTTGGCATTGTGCCTTATCAATTTAATTCCGATGCAATTTCTGTGTTTCATCGTCAATAAGAAAGTGCAAGGTATGCAGTAAACCTGAAGTGAAGCATCGGAATCTAAAACTCGACTCACAGGAGAGATTCAATTCGCAGAAAGTGAGAGTGACAGTCTTCTTTTAGTTAAGTCGGCATTGTGCCTTTTGTATTAAATTCGGATGCAATTTCTGTGTTTCATCGTCAATAAGAAGGTCCAAGGGATACAGTAAACCTGAAGTGAAGCATCGGAATCTAAAACTGGACTCACAGGAGAGGTTAAAATCATAGAAAGGGAGAGTGTCAGTCCTCTTGTACTTAAGTCGGCATTGTGCCTTTTGTATTAAATTCGGATGCAATTTCTGCGTTTCATCGTCAATAAGAAGGTGCAAGGTATACAGTTAACCTGAAGTGAAGCATCGGAATCTAAAACTGAACGCATAGGAGAGGTTCAAATCATAGAAAGGGACAGAGTCAGTCCTCTTGTACTTAAGTCGGCATTGTGCCTTTTGTATTAAATTCGGATCCAATATCTGTGTTTCATCGTCAATAAGAAGGTCCAAGGGATACAGTAAACCTGAAGTTAAGCATCGGAATCTAAAACTGGACTCACAGGAGGGATTCAAATCATAGATAGTTAGAGTGTCAGTCGTCTTATACTTAAGTCGGCATTGTGTCTTTTGAATTTAGTTCAGATGCAATTTCTGTGTTTCATCGTCAATAAGAAGGTGCAAGGTATACGGTAAACCTGAAGTGAAGCATCGGGATCCTAAACTGAACACACAGGAGAGGTTCAAATCATAGAGAGTCAGAGTGTCAGTCCTCTTGTACTTAAGTCGGCATTGTGCCTTTTGAATTTAATTCCGATACAATATCTGTGTTTCATCGTCAATAAGATGGTGCAAGGTATACAGTAAACCTGAAGTGAAGCATCGCAAACTAAAACTGGACTCAGAGAAGAGGTTCAAATCATAGAGAGTTAGAGTGTCAGTCCTCTTGTACTTAAGTCGGCATTGTGCCTTCTGAATTTAATTCCGATGCAATTTCTGTGTTTCATCGTCAATAAGAAGGTGCAAGGTATACAGTAAACCTGAAGTGAAGCATCGGAGTCTAAAACTGGACTCACTGGAGAGGTTCAAATCATAGAAAGAGAGAGTGACAGTCCTCTTTTACTTAAGTCGGCATTGTGCCTTTTGTATTAAATTCGGATGCAATTTCTGTGTTTCATCGTCAATACGAAGGTCCTAGGGATACAGTAAACCTGAAGTGAAGCAACGGAATCTAAAACTGGACACACAGGAGAGGATCAAATCATAGTAAGGGAGAGTGTCAGTCCTCTTGTACTTAAGTCGGCATTGTGCCTTTTGTAATCAATTCGGATGCAAACCCTGTGTTTAATCGTCAATAAGAAGGTCCATGGGATACAGTAAACCTGAAGTGAAGCATCGGAATCTAAAACTGGCCTCACAGGAGAGGTTCAAATCATAGAAAGTGAGAGTGTCAGTCCTCTTGTTCCTAAGTCGGCATTGTGCCTTTTGTATTAAATTCGGATGCAAGTTCAGTGTTTCATCGTCAATAAGAAGGTCCAAGGGATACAGTAAACCTGAAGTGAAGCATCGTAATCTGAAACTGGGCTCACAGGAGAGGTTCAAATCATAGATAGTTAGAGTGTCAGTCCTCTTGTACTTAAGTCGGCATTGTGTCTTTTAAATTTAATTTCGTTGCCATTTCTGTGTTTCATCGTCAATAAGAAGGTGCAAGGTATACAGTAAACCTGAAGTGAAGCATCGGAAACTAAAACTAAACTCAGAGATGAGGTTCAAATCATAGAGAGTTAGAGTGTCAGTCCTCTTGTACTTAAGTCGGCATTGTGCCTTCTGAATTTAATTCCGATGCAATTTCGTTGTTTCATCGTCAATAAGATGGTGCAAGGTATACAGTAAACCTGAAGTGAAACATCGGAATCTAAAACTGGACTCACAGGAGTGGTTCAAATCATAGAAAGAGAGAGTGTCAGTTCGCTATTACTTAAGTCTGCATTGTGCCTTTTGTATTAAATTCGGATGCAATTTCTGTATTTCATCGTCAATACGAAGGTCCAAGGGATACAGTAAACCTGAAGTGAAGCATCGGAATCTGAAACTGGACTCACAGGAGAGGTTCAAATCATAGAAAGTGAAAGTGTCAGTCATCTTTCACTTAACTCGGCATGGTGCCTTTTGTTTTAAATCTGGATGCAATTTCTGTGTTTCATCGTCAATAAGAAGGTCCAAGGGATACAGTAAACCTGAAGTGAAGCAACGGAATCTAATACTGCACTCACAGGAGAGGTTCAAATCATAGATAGTGAGAGCGTTAGTCCTCTTGTACTTAAGTAGGCATTTTGCCTTTTGTATTAAATTCCGATGGAACTTCGGTGTTTCATCGTCAATAAGAAGGTGCAAGGTATACAGTAAACCTGAAGTGAAGCAACGGAATCTAAAACTGGACTCACAGGAGAGGTTCAAATCATAGAAAGTGAGAGTGTCAGTCATCTTTCACTTAAGTCGGTATGGTGCCTTTTGTATTAAATTCGGATGCAATTACTGTGTTTCATCGTCAATAAGAAGGTCCAAGGGATACAGTAAACCTGAAGTGAAGCATCGGAATCTAAAACTGCACTCACAGGAGAGGTTCAAATCATAGATAGTGAGAGCATTAGTCCTCTTGTACTTAAGTAGGCATTTTGCCTTTTGTATTAAATTCCGATGCAACTTCGGTGTTTCATCGTCAATAAGAAGGTGCAAGGGATACAGTAAACCTGAAGCGAAGCATCGGAATCTAAAACTGGACTCACAGGAGAGGTTCAAATCATAGGAAATTAATGTGTCTTTCCTCGTGTACTTAAGTCGAATTTGTGCCTTTTGAATTTATTTCCGATGCTATTTCTGTGTTTCATCGACAATAAGAAGGTGCCAGGTATACAGTAAACCTGAAGTGAAGCTTCTAAATCTAAAACTGGACTCACAGGAGAGGTTCAAGTCATTGATAGTTAGAGTGTCAGTCCTCTTGTACTTAAGTCGGCATTATGCCTTTTGTATTACATTCCGATGCAATTTCTGTGTTTCAGGGTCAAATGGGAGGTGCAAGGTATACAGTAAACCTGAAGTGAAGCATCAGAATCTAAAACTGGACTCACAGGAGAGGTTCAAATCATAGAAAGTGAGAGTGTCAGTCCTCTTTTACTTAAGTCGGCATTGTGTCTTTTGTACACTCCTGGAAATTGAAATAAGAACACCGTGAATTCATTGTCCCAGGAAGGGGAAACTTTATTGACACATTCCTGGGGGCAGATACATCACATGATCACACTGACAGAACCACAGGCACATAGACACAGGCAACAGAGCATGCACAATGTCGGCACTAGTACAGTGTATATCCACCTTTCGCAGCAATGCAGGCTGCTATTCTCCCATGGAGACGATCGTAGAGATGCTGGATGTAGTCCTGTGGAACGGCTTGCCATGCCATTTCCACCTGGCGCCTCAGTTGGACCAGCGTTCGTGCTGGACGTGCAGACCGCGTGAGACGACGCTTCATCCAGTCCCAAACATGCTCAATGGGGGACAGATCCGGAGATCTTGCTGGCCAGGGTAGTTGACTTACACCTTCTAGAGCACGTTGGGTGGCACAGGATACATGCGGACGTGCATTGTCCTGTTGGAACAGCAAGTTCCCTTGCCGGTCTAGAAATGGTAGAACGGTGGGTTCGATGACGGTTTGGATGTACCGTGCACTATTCAGTGTCCCCTCGACGATCACCAGTGGTGTACGGCCAGTGTAGGAGATCGCTCCCCACACCATGATGCCGGGTGTTGGCCCTGTGTGCCTCGGTCGTATGCAGTCCTGATTGTGGCGCTCACATGCACGGCGCCAAACACGCATACGACCATCATTGGCACCAAAGCAGAAGCGACTCTCATCGCTGAAGACGACACGTCTCCATTCGTCCCTCCATTCACGCCTGTCGCGACACCACTGGAGGCGGGCTGCACGATGTTGGGGCGTGAGCGGAAGACGGCCTAACGGTGTGCGGGTCCGTAGCCCAGCTTTATGGAGACGGTTGCGAATGGTCCTCGCCAATACCCCAGGAGCAACAGTGTCCCTAATTTGCTGGGAAGTGGCGGTGCGGTCCCCTACGGCACTGCGTAGGATCCTATGGTCTTGGCGTGCATCCGTGCGTCGCTGGGGTCCGGTCCCAGGTCGACGGGCACGTGCACCTTCCGCCGACCACTGGCGACAACATCGATGTACTGTGGAGACCTCACGCCCCACGTGTTGAGCAATTCGGCGGTACGTCCACCCGGCCTCCCGCATGCCCACTATACGCCCTCACTCAAAGTCCGTCAACCGCACATACGGTTCACGTCCACGCTGTCGCGGCATGCTACCAGTGTTAAAGACTGCGATGGAGCTCCGTATGCCACGGCAAACTGGCTGACACTGACGGCGGCGGTGCACAAATGCTGCGCAGCTAGCGCCATTCGACGGCCAACACCGCGGTTCCTGGTGTGTCCGCTGTGCCGTGCGTGTGATCATTGCTTGTACAGCCCTCTCGCAGTGTCCGGAGCAAGTATGGTGGGTCTGACACACCGGTGTCAATGTGTTCTTTTTTCCATTTCCTGGAGTGTATTAAATTCGGATGCAATTTCTGTGTTTCATCGTCAATAAGAAGGTCCAAGGGTTACAGTAAACCTGAAGTGAAGCATCGGAATATAAAACTGGACTCACAGAAGAGGTTCAAATCATAGATATTTAGAGTGTCAGTCCTCTTGTACTTTAGTCGGCATTGTGTCTTTTGAATTTAATTCCGATGCAAATTCTGTGTTTCATCGTCAATAAGAAGGTGCAAGGTATACAGTAAACCTGAAGTAAAGCACCGGAATCTAAAACTGGACTCAGAGGAGAGGTTCAAATCATAGAGAGTTAGAGTGTCAGTCCTCTTGTACTTAAGTCGGCATTATGCCTTTTGAATTTAATTCCGATGCAATTTCTGTGTTGCATCGTCAAAAGAAGGTGCAAGGTATACAGTAAACCTGAAGTGAAACATCGGAATCTAAATCTGGACTCACAGGAGAGGTTCAAATCATAGAAAGTGAGAGTGTCAGTCCGCTTCTACTTAAGTCTGCATTGTGTCTTTTGTATTAAATTCGGATCAATGTCTGTATTTCATCGTCAATAAGAAGGTCCAAGGGATACAGTAAACCTGAAGCGAAGCATCGGAATCTAAAACTGGACTCACTGGAGAGGTTCAAATCATAGATAGTGAAAGCTTAAGACCTCTTGTACTTAAGTCGGCATTATGCCTTTTGTATTAAATTCCGATGCAATTTCGGTGTTTCATCGTCAATAAGAAGGTGCAAGGTATACAGTAAACCTGAAGTTAAGCATCGGAATCTAAAACTGGAGTCACAGGAGAGGTTCAAACCATACAAAGTTAGAGTGTCAGTCCTCTTTTAGTTAAGTCGCCATTGTGCATTTTGTATTAAATTCGGATGCAATTTCTGTGTTTCATCGTCAATAAGAAGGTCCAAGGGATACAGTAAACCTGAAGTGAAGCATCGGAATCTAAAACTGGACTCACAGGAGAGGTTCAAATCATAGAAAGGGGGAATGTCAGTCCTCATGTACTTAAGTCGGCATTGTGCCTTTTGCATTAAATTCGGATGCAATTTCTGTGCTTCATCGTCAATAAGAAGGTGCAAGGTATACAGTAAACCTGAAATGAAGCATCTGAATCTAAAACTGGACGCACAGGACAGGTTCAAATCATAGAGAGTTAGAGTGTCAGTCCTCTTGTACTTAAGTCTGCATTGTGCACTTTGAATTTAATTCCGATGCAATTTCTATGTTTCATCGTCAATAAGAAGGTGCAAGGTATACAGTAAACCTAATGTGAAGCATCGGAATCTAAAACTGGACTCACTGGAGAGGTTCAAATCATAGAAAGTTAGAGTGTCGGTCCTCTTTTAGTTAAGTCGCCATTGTGCATTTTGTATTAAATTCGGATGCAATTTCTGTGTTTCATCGTCAATAAGAAGGTCCAAGGGATACAGTAAACCCGAAGTGAAGCATCGGAATCTAAAACTGGACTCACAGGAGAGGTTCAAATCATAGAAAGGGGGAGTGTCAGTCCGCTTTTACTTAAGTCTGCATTGTGCCTTTTGTATTAAATTCGGATCAATGTCGGTATTTCATCGGCAATAAAAAGGTCCAAGGGATACAGTAAACCTGAAGTGAAGCATCGGAATCTAAAACTGGACTCACAGGAGAGGTTCAAATCATAGATAGTGAAAGCGTGAGTCCTCTTGTACTTAAGTCGGCATTATGCCTTTTGTATTAAATTCCGACGCAATTTCGGTGTTTCATCGTCAATAAGAAGGTCCAAGGGATACAGTAATCCTGAAGTGAAGCATCGGAATCTAAAACTGGACTCACAGGAGAGGTTCAAATCATATATATTTAGGGTGTCAGTTCTCTTGTACTTAAGTGGAATTTGTGAATTTTGAATTTAATTCCGATGCAATTTCTGTGTTTCATCGTCAATAAGAAGGACCAAGGGATACAGTAAACTTGAAGTGAAGCATCTGAATCCAAAATTGGACTCACCGGAGAGGTTCAAATCATAGAAAGGGGGAGTGTCAGACCTCTTGTACTTAAGTCGGCATTGTGCCTTTTGTATTAAATTCGGATGCAATTTCTGTGCTTCATCGTCAATAAGAAGGTGCAAGGTTCACAGTAAACCTGAAATGAAGCATCGGAATCTAAAACTTGACGCACAATACAGGTTCAAATCATAGAGAGTTAGAGTGTCAGTCCTCTTGTAATAAGTCTGCATTGTGCATTTTGAATTTAATTCCGATGCAATTTCTATGTTTCTTCGTCAATAAGAAGGTGTAAGGTATACAGTAAACCTAATGTGAAGCATCGGAATCTAAAACTGGACTCACTGGAGAGGTTCAAATCATAGAAAGAGGGAGTGTCAGTCCTCTTTTACTTAAGTCGGCATTGTGCCTTTTGTGTTAAATTCGGATGCAATTTCTGTAATTCATCGTCAATAAGAAGGTCCAAGGGATACAGTAAACCTGAAGTGAAGCATCGGAATCTAAAACTGGACTCACAGGGAGGTTCAAATCATAGATAGTTAGAGAGTCAGTCCTCTTGTACGTAAAGCGGAATTGTGCCATTGTATTAAATTCCGATGCATTTTCTGTGTTTCATCGTCAATGAGGAGGTGCAAGGAATACGGTAAACCTGAAGTGACGCATCGGAATCTAAAACTGGACTCACAGGAGAAGTTCAAATCATAGAAACTGAGAGTGTCAGTCCTCTTTTACTTAAGTCGGCATTGTGCCTTTTGTATTAAATTCCATGCCGTTTTTGTGTTTCATCGTCAATAGGAAGGTCCAAGGGATACAGTAAACCTGAAGGGAAGCATCGGAATCTAAAACTGGACTCACAGGAGAGGTTCAAATCATAAAAAGTGAGAGTGTTAGTCCGCTTGTACGTAAGTCGGCATTGTGCCTTTTGTACTAAATTCGGATGCAATTTCTGTGTTTCATCGTCATTAAGAAGGTCCAAGGTATACAGTCAATCTGTGGTGAAGCATCGGAATGTAAAACTGGAATCACAGGAGAGGTTCAAATCTAAGAAAGGGAGAGAGTCAGTCCTCTTGTACTTAAGTCGGAATTGTGCCTTTTGTATTAAATTCGGATGCAATATCTGTGTTTCATCGTCAATAGGAAGGTCCAAGGGATACAGTAAACCTGAAGTGAAGCATTGGAATCTAAAACTGGACTCACAGGAGGGATTCAAATCATAGATAGTTAGAGTGTCAGTCGTTTTATACTTAAGTCGGCATTGTGTCTTTTGAATTTAATTCCGATGCAATTTCTGTGTTTCATCGTCAATAAGAAGGTGCAAGGTATACGGTAAACCTGAAGTGAAGCATCGGGATCCTAAACTGAACACACAGGAGAGGTTCAAATCATAGAGAGTTAGAGTGTCAGTCCTCTTGTACTTAAGTCGGCATTGTGCCTTTTGAATTTAATTCCGATACAATATCTGTGCTTCATCGTCAATAAGATGGTGCAAGGTATACAGTAAACCTGAAGTGAAGCATCGGAATCTAAAACTGGACTCACAGGAGAAGTTAGAATCATAGAAAGTTAGAGTGTCAGTCCACTTGTACTTAAGTCGGCATTGCGCCTCTTTAGTTGAATTCCGATTCAATTTTTGTGTTTCATCGTCAATAAGACGGTGCAAGGTATACAGTAAATCTTAAGTGAAGCATCGGAATCTAAAACTGGACTCACAGGAGTGGTTCAAATCATAGAAAGTTAGAGTGCCAGTATTCTTCTACTTAAGTCGGCATTGTGCCTTTTGTATTAAATTCCGATGCAATTTCTGTGTTTCATCGTCAATAAGAAGGAGCAAGGTATACAGTAAACCTGAAGTGAAGCATCGGAGTCTAAAACCGGACTCACTGGAGAGGTTCAAATCGTAGAAAGAGAGAGTGACAGTCCTCTTTAACTTAAGTCGGCATTGTGCCTTTAGTATTAAATTCGGATGCAATTTCTGTATTTCATCGTCAATGAGGAGGTCCAAGGGATCCATAAACCTGAATTGAAGCATCGGAATCTAAAACTGGACTCACAGGAGAGGTTCAAACCATAGAAAGTCAGAGTGTCAGTCCTCTTTTACTTAAGTCGGCATTGTGCCTTTTGTATGAAATTCGGATGCAATTTCTGTGTTTCTTCGTCAATAAGAAGGTGCAAGGAATACAGTAAACCCGAAGTGAAGCATCGGAATCTAAAACTGGGCTCACAGGAGAGGTTCAAATCATAGAAACTGAGAGTGCCAGTCCTCTTTTACTTAAGTCGGCATTGTGCCTTTTGTATTAAATTCCATGCAGTTTCTGTGTTTCATCGTCAATAAGAAGGTCCAAGGGATACAGTGAACCTGAAGGGAAGCATCGGAATCTAAAACTAGACTCACAGGAGAGGTTCAAATCATAGAAAGTGAGAGTGTCAGTCCTCTTGTACTTAAGTCGGCATTGTGCCTTTTGTATTACATTCGGAAGCAATTTCTGTGTTTCATCGTCAATAAGAAGGTCCAAGGGATACAGTAAACCTGAAGTGAAGCATCGGAATCTAAAACTGGACTCACAGGAGAGGTACAAATCATAGAATGGGGGAGTGTCATTCCTCTTGTACTTAAGTCGGCATTGTGCCTTTTGTATTAAATTCGGATGCAATTTCTGTGTTTCATCGTCAATAAGAAGGTGCAAGGTATACAGTAAACCTGAAGTGATGCATCGGAATCTAAAACTGGACGCATAGGAGAGGTTCAAATCATAGAAAGGGAGAGAGTCAGTCCTCTTGTACTTAAGTCGGCATTGTGCCATTTGTATTAAATTCGGATGCAATATCTGTGTTTCATTGTCAATAAGAAGGTCCAAGGGATACAGTAAACCTGAAGTGAAGCTTCGGAATCTAAAACTGGACTCACAGGAGGGATTCAAATCATAGTTAGTTAGAGTGTCAGTCGTCTTATACTTAAGTCGGCATTGTGTCTTTTGAATTTAATTCCGATGCAATTTCTGTGTTTCATCGTTAATAAGAAGGTGCAAGGTATACGGTAAACCTGAAGTGAAGCATCGGGATCCTAAACTGAACACACAGGAGAGGTTCAAATCATAGAGAGTTAGAGTGTCAGTCCTCTTGTACTTAAGTCGGCATTGTGCCTTTTGAATTTAATTCCGATACAATATCTGTGTCTCATCGTCAATAAGGTGGTGCAAGGTATACAGTAAACCTGAAGTGAAGCATCGGAATCTAAAACTGCACTCACAGGAAAAGTTAGAATCATAGAAAGTTAGAGTGTCAGTCCACTTGTACTTAAGTCGGCATTGCGCCTCTTTAGTTGAATTCCGATTCAATTTTTGTGTTTCATCGTCAATAAGACGGTGCAAGGTATACAGTAAACCTTAAGTGAAGCATCGGAATCTAAAACTGGACTCACAGGAGAGGTTCAAATCATAGAAAGTTAGAGTGACAGTATTCTTCTACTTAAGTCGGCATTGTGCATTATGTAGTAAATTCGGATGCAATTTCTGCGTTTCGTCGTCAACAAGAAGGTACAAGGTATACAGTAAACCTGAAGTGAAGCATCGGAATCTAAAACTGGCTCTCACAGGAGAGGTTCAAATCAAAGAAAGTGAGAGTGTCAGTCCTCTTGTACTTAAGTCGGCATTGTGCCTTTTGTATTACATTCGGATGCAGTTTCTCTGTTTCATCGTCAATACGAAGGTCCAAGGGATACAGTAAACCTGAAGTGAAGCATCGGAATATAAGACTGGGCTCACAGGAGGGGTTCAAATCATAGATATTTAGAGTGTCAGTCCTCTTGTACTTAAGTCGGCATTGTGTCTTTTGAATTTAATTCCGATGCAAATTCTGTGTTTCATCGTCAATAAAGAGGTGCAAGGTATACAGTAAACATGAAGTAAAGCATCGGAATCTAAAACTGGACTCAGAGGAGAGGTTCAAATCATAGAGGGTTAGAGTGTCAGTCCTCTTGTACTTAAGTCGGCATTATGCCTTTTGAATGTAATTCCCATGCAATTTCTGTGTTTCATCGTCAAAAGAAGGTGCAAGGTATACAGTAAACCTGAAGTGAAACATCGGAATCTAAATCTGGACTCACAGGAAAGGTTCAAATCATAGTAAGAGAGAGTGTCAGTCCGCTTTTACTTAAGTCTGCATTGTGCCTTTTGTATTACATTCGGATGCAATTTCTGTGTTTCATCGTCAATAAGAAGGTCCAAGGGATACAGTAAACCTGAAGTGAAGCATCGGAATCTAAAACTGGACTCACAGGAGAGGTTCAAATCATAGAAAGTTAGAGTGACAGTATTCTTCTACTTAAGTCGGCATTGTGCATTATGTATTAAATTCCGATGCAATTTCGGTGTTTCATCGTCAATAAGAAAGTGCAAGGTATACAGTAAACCTGAAGTGAAGCATCGGAATCTAAAACTGGAGTCACAGGAGAGGTTCAAATCATAGAAAGTGAGAGTGTCAGTCCTCTTTTACTTAAGTCGGCATGGTGCCTTTTGTATTAAATTCGGATGCAATTTCTGTGTTTCATCGTCAATAAGAAGGTCCAAGGGATACAGTAAACCTGAAGTGAAGCATCGGAATCTAAAACTGGACTCACAGGAGAGGTTCAAATCATAGAGATTTAGGGTGTCAGTCCTCTTGTACATAAGTGGAATTTGTGCCTTTTGAATTTAATTCCGATGCAATTTCTGTGTTTCATCGTCAATAAGAAGGTGCAATGTATGCAGTAAACCTGAAGTGAAGCATCTGAATCTAAAACTGGACTCACCGGCGAGGTTCAAATAATAGAAAGTTAGAGTGTCAGACCTCATGTACTTAGGTCGGCATTGTGCCTTTTGTATTAAATTCCGATGCAATTTCTGTGTTTCATCGTCAATAAGAGGGTGCAAGGTATACAGTAAACCTGAAGTGAAGCATCAGAATCTAAAACTGGACTCACAGCAGAGGTTCAAATCATAGCAAGTGAGAGTGTCAGTCCTCTTGTACTTAAGTCGGCAATGTGCCTTTTGTATAAAATTCGGATGGAATTTCTGTGTTTCATCGTCAATAAGAAGATGCAAGGTATACAGTAAACCTGAAGTGAAGCATCGGAATCTAAAAGTGGGCTCACAGAAGAGGTTCAAATCATAGATAGTTGAAGTGTCAGTCCTCTTGTACTTAAGTCGGCATGGTGCCTTTTGTATTAAATTCGGACGCAATTTTGTGTTTCATCGTTAATAAGAAGGTCCAAGGGATACAGAAAACCTGAAGAGAAGCATCGGAATCTAAAACTGTACTCACAGGAGAGGTTCAAAACATAGAATGTGAGAGTGTCAGTCCTCATGTACTTAAGTCGGGATTGTGCCTTTAGTATAAAATTCGGATGCAATTTCTGTGTTTCATCGTCAATAAGACGGTCCAGGGGATACAGTAAACCTGAAGTGAAGCATCGGAATCTTAAACTGGACTCACAGGAAGGTTCAAATCATAGAAAGTTAGAGTGTCAGTCCTCTTGTACTTAAGTCGGCATTGTGCCTTTTGAATTTAATTCCGATGCAATTTCTGTGTTTTATCGTCAAAAAGAAGGTGCAAGGTATACAGTAAACCTTAAGTGAAGCATCGGAATCTGAAACTGGACTCACAGGAGAGGTTCAAATCATAGAAAAAGAGAGTGTCAGTCCGCTTTTGCTAAAATTGTCATTGAGCATTTTGTATTATATTCAGATGCAATTTCTGTCCTTCATCGTCAATAAGAAGGTGCAAGGTATACAGTAAACCTGAAGTGAAGCATCGGAATATAAAACTGGACTCACAGGAGAGGTTCAAATCATAGAAAGTTAGAGTGTCAGTCACCTTGTACTTATGTCGGCATTCTGCATTTTGTATTAAATTCGGATGCAATTTCTGTGTTTCATCGCCAATAAGAGGGTCCAAGGTATACAGTAAACCTGAAGTGACGCATCGGAATCTAAAACTGGACTCACAGGAGAGGTTCAAATCTTAGAAAGTTAGAGTGTCAGTCCTCTTGTATTTAAGTCGACATTGTGCCTTTTGTATTAAATTCGGATGCCAACTCTGTGTTGCATCGTCAATAAGAAGGTCCAAGGGATACAGTATACCTGAAGTGAAGCATCGGAATCTAAAACTGGACTCACAGGAGTGGTTCAAATCATAGAAATTGACAGTGTCAGTCCTCTTCAACATAAGTCGGCAATGTGCCTTTTGTATTAAATTCGGATGCAATTTCTGTGCTTCATCGTCAATAAGAAGGTGCAAGGTATACAGTAAACCTGATGTGAAACATCGGAATCTAAAACTGGACTCACAGGAGAGGTTCAAATCATAGAAAGTGGGAGTGTCAGTCCTCTTGTACATAAGTCGGCATTGTGAATTTTGTATTAAATTCCAATGCAATTTCTATGTTTCATCGTCAATACTAAGCGGCAAGGTATACAGTAAACCTGAAGTGAAGCATCGGAATCTAAAACTGGACTCACAGGAGAAGTTCAAATCATAGAAAGTGAGAGTGTCAGTCCTCTTTTACTTAAGTCGTCATTGTGCCTTTTGTATTAAATTCGAATGCAATTTCTGTATTTCATCGTAAATAAGATAGTCCAAGCGATACAGTAACCTGAAGTGAAGCATCGGATTCTATAACTGGACTCACAGGAGAGGTTCAAATCAAAGAAAGTGAGAGTGTCTGTCATCTTGTACTTATGTCGGCATTGTGCCTTTTGTATTAAATTCCGATGCAATTTCTGTGTTTCATCGTCAACAAGATAGTGCAAGGTATACAGTTAACCTGAAGTGAAGCATCGGAATTCTTATACTGGACTCACAGGAGAGGTTCAAATCATAGAAAGAGAGAGTGTCAGTCCTCTTTTACTTAAGTCGGCATGGTGCCTTTTGTATTAAATTCGGTGCAATTTCTGTGTTTCATCGTCAATAAGAAGGCCCAAGGGATACAGTATACCTGATGTGAAGCATCGGAATCTAAAATTGGACTCACAGGAGAGGTTCAAATCATAGCAAGTGAGAGTGTCAGTCCTCATGTACTTATGTCGGCATTGTGCCTTTTGTGTTAAATTCGGATGCAATTTCTGTGTTTCATCGTCAATAAGAAGATGCAAGGTATACAGTAAACCTGAAGTGAAGCATCGGAATCTAAAAGTGGGCTAACAGGAGAGGTTCAAATCATAGATAGTTGAAGTGACAGTCCTCTTGTACTTAAGTCGGCATGGTGCCTTTTGTAGTAAATTCGAATGCAATTTCTGTGTTTCATCGTTAATAAGAAGGTCCAAGGGATACAGCAAACCTGAAGTGAAGCATCGGATTTTAAAACTGTACTTACAGGAGAGGTTCAAATCATAGAAAGTGAGAGTGTCAGTCCTCATGTTCTTAAGTCGGCATTGTGATTTTGGTATTAAATTCGGATGCAATTTCTGTGTTTCATCGTCTAAAAGAAGGTCCAAGGGACACAGTAATTCTGAAGTGAAGCATCGGAATCTAAAACTGGACTCACAGGAGAGGTTCAAATCATAGAAAGTTAGAGTGTCAGTCCGCTTGTACTTACGTCGGCATTCTGCACTTTGTATTAAATTCGGACGCAATTTCTGTGTTTCATCGTCAATAAGAAGGTCCAAGGTATACAGTAAACCTGAAGTGATGCATCGGAATCTAAAACTGGACTCACAGGAGAGGTTCAAATCTTAGAAAGTTAGAGTGTCAGTCCTCTTGTATTTAAGTCGACATTGTGAATTTTGTATTAAATTCGGATGCCAACTCTGTGTTGCATCGTCAATAAGAAGGTCCAAGGGAACCAGTAAACCTGAAGTGAAAAATCGGAATCTAAAACTGGACTCACAGAGAGGTTCAAATCATAGAATGTGAGAGTGTCAGTCCTCTCTTACTCAAGTCGGCATTGTGCCTTTTGTATTAAGTTCGGATGCAATTTCTGTGTTTCATCGTCAATAAGAAGGTCCAAGGGATACAGTAAACCTGAAGTGAAGCATCGGAATCTAAAACTGGACTGACAGGAGAGGTTCAAATCATAGAAAGAGAGAGTGTCAGTCCTCTTGTACTTAAGTCGTCATTGTGCCTTTTGTATTAAATTCGAATGCAATTTTTGTATTTCATCGTAAATAAGAAAGTCCAAGCGATACAGTAACCTGAAGTGAAGCATCGGAATCTATAACTGGACTCACAGGAGAGGCTCAAATCATAGAAAGTGAGAGTGTCTGTCATCTTGTACTTAAGTCGGCATTGTGCCTTTTGTATTAAATTCCGATGCAATTTCTGTGTTTCATCGTCAACAAGATAGTGCAAGGTATACAGTAAACCTGAAGTGAAGCATCGGAATCTAAAACTGGACTCACAGGAGAGGTTCAAATCATAGAAAGAGAGAGTGTCAGTCCTCTTGTACTTAAGTCGGCATGGTGCCTTTTGTACTAAATTCGGTGCAATTTCTGTGTTTCATCGTCAATAAGAAGGCCCAAGGGATACAGTGTACCTGAAGTGAAGCATCGGAATCTAAAACTGGACTCACAGGAGGGATTCAAATCATAGAAAGGGACAGTGTCAGTCCTCTTCTACATTAGTCGGCAATGTGAATTTTGTATTAAATTATGATGCAATTTCTGTGTTTCATCGTCAATAAGAAGGTGCAAGGTATACAGTAAACCTGAAGTGAAACAGCGGAATCCAAAACTGGACTCACAGGAGAGGTTCAAATCATAGAAAGTGAGAGTGTCAGTCCCCTTGTACTTAAGACGGCATTGTGAATTTTGTATTAAATTCCAATGCAATTTCTATGTTTCATCGTCAATACGAAGCAGCAAGGTATACAGTGAACCTGAAGTGAACCATCGGAATCTAAAACTGGACTCACAGGAGGGGTTCAAATCATAGAAAGAGAGAGTGACAGTCCTCTAGTACTTAAGTCGGCATTGTGCTTTTTGTATTAAATTCGGATGCAATTTCTGTATTTCATCGTCAATAAGAAGGTCCAAGGGATACAGCAAACCTGAAGTGAAGCATCGGAATCTAAAACTGGACTCACAGGAGAGGTTCAAATCAAAGAAAGTGAGAGTGTCAGTCCTCTTGTACTTAAGTCGGCATTGTGATTTTTGTATTAAGTTCGTGTGCAATTTCTGGGTTTCATCGTCAATAAGAAATTCCAAGAGATACAGTAAACCCGAAGTGAAGCATCGGAATCTAAAACCGGACTCACAGGAGAGGTTCAAATCACGGAAAGTGAGAGTGTCAGTTCTCCTGTACTTAAGTCGGCATTGTGCCTTTTGAATGTAATTCCGATGCCATTTCTGTGTTTCATCGTCAATAAGAAGGTCCAAGGGATACAGTAAACCTGAAGTGAAGCATCGGAATCGAAAACTGGACTCACAGGAGAGGTTCAAATCGTAGAACGTGAGAGTGTCAGTCCTCTTGTACTTATGTCGGCATTCTGCCTTTTGTATTAAATTCGGATGCAATTTCTGTGTTTCATCGTCAATAAGAATGTGTATGATATACAGTAAACCTGAAGTGAAGCATCGGAATCTACAACTGAGCTCACAGGGGAGGTTCAAATCGTAGAAAGTGAGAGTGTCAGTCCTCTTGTACTTAAATCGGCATTGTGCCTATTGTACTAAACTCGGATGCAATTTCTGTGTTTCATCGTCAATATGAAGGTGCAAGGTATACAGCAAACCTGAAGTGAAGCATCGGAATCTAAAACCGGACTCACAGGAGAGGTTCAAATCATGGAAAATGAGAGTGTCAGTTCACTTGTACTTAGGTCGGCATTGTGCCTTTTGTATTAAATTCGGTTGCAATTTCTGTGTTTCATCGTCAATAAGAAGGTCCAAGGGATACAGTTAAGCTGAAGTGAAGCATCGGAATCTAAAACTGGACTCACAGGAGAGGTTCAAATCAAAGAAAGTGAAAGTGTCAGTTCTCTTGTACTTATGTAGGCATTGTGCCTTTTTTATTGAATTCGGATGCAATTTCTGTGTTTCATCGTCAATAAGATGGTCCAAGGTATACAGTAAACCTGAAGTGAAGCATCGGAATCTAAAACTGGTCTCACAGGAGAGGTTCAAATCACAGATAGTGAGAGTGTCAGTCCTCTTTTACTTAAGTCGGCATTGTGCCTTTTGTATTAAATTCGGATGCAATTTCTGTGTTTCATCGTCAATAAGAGGGTCCCAGGTATACAGTAAACCTGAAGTGAAGCATCGGAATCTAAAACTAGACTCACAGGAGAGGTTCATATCATAGAAAGTGAGAGTGTGAGTCCTCTTTACTTAAGTCGGCATTGTACCTTTTGTTATAGATTCGGATGCAATTTCTGTGTTTCGTCGTCAATAAGAAGGTCTAAGGGATGCAGTAAACATAATGTGAAGCATCGGAATCGAAAACTGGACTCACAGGAGAGGTTCAAATCAAAGACAGTGGGAGTGTCAGTCCTCCTGTACTTAAGTCGGCATTGTGCCTTTTGTATTGAATTCGGATGCAATTTCTGTGTTTCATCGTCAATAAGATGGTCCAAGGGATACAGTAAACCTAAAGTGAAGCATCGGAATCCAAAACTGGACTCACAGGAGAGGTTCACATCATAAAAAGTGAGAGTTTCAGTCCTCTTGTACTTAAGTCGGCATTGGGCCTTTTGTATTAAATTCGAATGCAAACTCTGTGTTTCATCGTCAATAAGAAGGTCCAAGGGATACAGTAAACCTGAAGTAAAGCATCGGAATCTAAAAATGGACTCACAGTATAGGTTTAAATCATAGAAAGTAAGAGTGTCAGTCCTCTTACACTTAAGTCGGCATTGTGCTTTTTGTATTGATTTCGGATGCTATTTCTGTGTTTCATCGTCAATAAGATGTCCACGGGATACAGTAAACCTGAAGTGAAGCATCGGAATCTGAAACTGGACTCACAGGAGAGGTTCAAATCATAGATAGTGACAGCGTTAGTCCTCATGTACTTAAGTCGGCATTGTGAATTTTGTATTAAATTCGAATGCAGTTTCTGTGTTTCATCGTCAATGAGAAGGTCCAAGGGATACAGTAAAACTGAAGTGAAGCATCTGAATCTAAAACTGGTCTCACAGGAGAGGTTCAAATCATAGAAAGTGAGAGTGTCAGTACCCTTGTACATAAGTCGGCATTGTGCCTTTGGTATTAAATTCGGATGCAATTTATGTGTTTCATCGTCAGTAAGAAGGTCAGAGGTATACAGTAAACCTGAAGTGTAGCATCGGAATCCAAAATGGACTCACAGGAGAGGTTCAAATCACAGAAAGTTAGAGTGTCAGTCCTTTTTTACTTAAGTCGGCATTGTGACTTTTGTATTAAATTCGGATGCCATTTCTGTGTTTCATCGTCAATAAGAAGGTCCAAGGGATACAGTAAACCTGAAGTGAAGCATCGGAATCTCAAACTGGACTCACAGGAGAGGTTCAAATCATACAAGGTTAGAGTGTCAGTGCTCTTGTACTTAAGTCGGCATTGTGCCTTTTGTAATAAATTCGGATGCAAACTCTGTGTTTCATCGTCAATAAGAAGGACCAAGGGATACAGTAAACCTGAAGTGAAGCATCGGAATCTTAAACTAGACTCACAGGAGAGGTTCAAATCATAGAAAGTGAGAGTGTCAGTCCTCTTTTACTTAAGTCGGCATTAAGCCTTTTGTATTAAATTCGGATGCAATTTCTGTGTTTCGTCGTCAATAAGAAGGACCAAGGGATACAGTAAACCTGAAGTGAAGCATCGGAATCGAAAACTGGACTCACAGGACAGGTTCAAATCGTAGAACGTGAGAGTGTCAGTCCTCCTGTACTTAAGTCGGCATTGTGCCTTTTGTATTACATTTGGATGCAATTTCTGTGTTTCATCGTCAATAAGAATGTGCAAGATATACAGCAAACCTGAAGAGAAGCATCGGAAACTAAAACTAGGCTCACAGGAGAGGTTCAAATCGTAGAAAGTGAGAGTGTCAGTCCTCTTGTACTTAAGTCGGCATTGTGCATTTTGTATTAAACTCGGATGCAATTTCTGTGTTTTATCTTCAATAAGAAGGTGCAAGGTATACAGTAAACCTGAAGTGAAGCATCGGAATCTAAAATTGGACTCAAAGGAGAGGTTCAAATCGTAGAAAGTGAAAGTGTCAGTCCTCTTGTACTTAAATCGGCATTGTGCCTATTGTACTAAATTCGGATGCAATTTCTGTGTTTCATCGTCAATAAGAAGGTGCAAGGTATACAGTAAACCTGAAGTGAAGCATCGGAATCTAACACCGGACTCACAGGAGAGGTTAAAATCATGGAAAGTAAGAGTGTCAATCCTCTTGAACTTAAGTCGGCATTGTGCCTTTTGTATTAAATTCGGATGCAATTTCTGTGTTTCATCGTCAAAAAGGACGTGCAAGGTATACAGTAAACCTGAAAAGAAGCATCGGAATCTAAAACTGGACTCACAGGAGAGGTTCAAATCATAGAAAGTGAGAGTGTCAGTCCTCTTGTACTTAAGTCGGCATTGTGCTTTTTGAATTTAATTCCGATGCAAACTCAGTGTTTCATCGTAAAGAAGAAGGTCCAAGGGATACAGTAAACCTGAAGTGAAGCATCGGAATCTAAAACTGGACTCACAGGAGACGTTCAAAACATAGACAGTTAGAGTGTCGGTCCTCTTGTACTTAAGTCGGCATTGTACCTTTTGTATTAAATTCGAATGCAATTTCTGTGTTTCATCGTCAATAAGAAGGTCCAAGGGATACAATAAACCTGAAGTGGAGCATCGGAATATAAACCTGGACTCACAGGAGAGGTTCAAATCATAGAAAGTGAGAGTGTCAGTCCTCATGTACTTAAGTCGGCATTGTGCCTTTGGTAATAAATTCGGATGCAATTTCTGTGTTTCATCGTCAAAAAGAAGGTCCAAGGGATACAGTAAACCTGAAGTGAAGAATCGGAATCTAAAACTGGACTCACAGGAGAGCTTCAAATCATAGTAAGTTAGAGTGTCAGTCCTCTTGTACTTAAGTCGGCATTCTGCATTTGTTATTAAATTCGGATGCAATTTCTGTGTTTCATCGTCAATAAGAAGGTCCAAGGTATACAGTAAACCTGATGTGAAGCATCGGAATCTAAAACTGGTCTCACAGGAGAGGTTCAAATCACAGATAGTGAGAGTGTCAGTCCTCTTTTACTTAAGTCGGCATTGTGACTTTTGTATTAAATTTAGATGCAATTTCTGTGTTTCATCGTCAATAAGAGGGTCCCAGGTATACAGTAAACCTGAAGTGAAGCATCGGAATCTAAAACTAGACTCACAGGAGAGGTTCATATCATAGAAAGTGAGAGTGTCAGTCCTCTTTACTTAAGTCAGCATTGTGCCTTATGTTATAAATTCGGATGCAATTTCTGTGTTTCGTCGTCAATAAGAAGGTCCAAGGGATACAGTAAACCTGAAGTGAAGCGTCGGAATCGAAAACAGGACTCACAGGAGAGGTTCAAATCAAAGACAGTGGGAGTGTCAGTCCTCCTGTACTTAAGTCGGCATTGTGCCTTTTGTATTGAATTCGGATGCCATTTCTGTGTTTCATCGTCAATAAGAAGGTCCAAGGGATACAGTAAACCTGAAGTGAAGCATCGGAATCTCAAACTGGACTCACAGGAGAGGTTCAAATCATACAAGGTTAGAGTGTCAGTGCTCTTGTACTTAAGTCGGCATTGTGCCTTTTGTAATAAATTCGGATGCAAACTCTGTGTTTCATCGTCAATAAGAAGGACCAAGGGATACAGTAAACCTGAAGTGAAGCATCGGAATCTTAAACTAGACTCACAGGAGAGGTTCAAATCATAGAAAGTGAGAGTGTCAGTCCTCTTTTACTTAAGTCGGCATTAAGCCTTTTGTATTAAATTCGGATGCAATTTCTGTGTTTCGTCGTCAATAAGAAGGACCAAGGGATACAGTAAACCTGAAGTGAAGCATCGGAATCGAAAACTGGACTCACAGGACAGGTTCAAATCGTAGAACGTGAGAGTGTCAGTCCTCCTGTACTTAAGTCGGCATTGTGCCTTTTGTATTACATTTGGATGCAATTTCTGTGTTTCATCGTCAATAAGAATGTGCAAGATATACAGCAAACCTGAAGAGAAGCATCGGAAACTAAAACTAGGCTCACAGGAGAGGTTCAAATCGTAGAAAGTGAGAGTGTCAGTCCTCTTGTACTTAAGTCGGCATTGTGCATTTTGTATTAAACTCGGATGCAATTTCTGTGTTTTATCTTCAATAAGAAGGTGCAAGGTATACAGTAAACCTGAAGTGAAGCATCGGAATCTAAAATTGGACTCACAGGAGAGGTTCAAATCGTAGAAAGTGAAAGTGTCAGTCCTCTTGTACTTAAATCGGCATTGTGCCTATTGTACTAAATTCGGATGCAATTTCTGTGTTTCATCGTCAATAAGAAGGTGCAAGGTATACAGTAAACCTGAAGTGAAGCATCGGAATCTAACACCGGACTCACAGGAGAGGTTAAAATCATGGAAAGTAAGAGTGTCAATCCTCTTGAACTTAAGTCGGCATTGTGCCTTTTGTATTAAATTCGGATGCAATTTCTGTGTTTCATCGTCAAAAAGGACGTGCAAGGTATACAGTAAACCTGAAAAGAAGCATCGGAATCTAAAACTGGACTCACAGGAGAGGTTCAAATCATAGAAAGTGAGAGTGTCAGTCCTCTTGTACTTAAGTCGGCATTGTGCTTTTTGAATTTAATTCCGATGCAAACTCAGTGTTTCATCGTAAAGAAGAAGGTCCAAGGGATACAGTAAACCTGAAGTGAAGCATCGGAATCTAAAACTGGACTCACAGGAGACGTTCAAAACATAGACAGTTAGAGTGT
Source organism: Schistocerca americana (assembly GCF_021461395.2). NCBI lineage: Eukaryota > Metazoa > Arthropoda > Insecta > Orthoptera > Acrididae > Schistocerca > Schistocerca americana. Next base: position 300,480 of record NW_025725383.1, on the reverse strand, counting down.
CGGTCCTCTTGTACTTAAGTCGGCATTGTGCCTTTTGTATTAAATTCGAATGCAATTTCTGTGTTTCATCGTCAATAAGAAGGTCCAAGGGATACAATAAACCTGAAGTGGAGCATCGGAATATAAACCTGGACTCACAGGAGAGGTTCAAATCATAGAAAGTGAGAGTGTCAGTCCTCATGTACTTAAGTCGGCATTGTGCCTTTGGTAATAAATTCGGATGCAATTTCTGTGTTTCATCGTCAAAAAGAAGGTCCAAGGGATACAGTAAACCTGAAGTGAAGAATCGGAATCTAAAACTGGACTCACAGGAGAGCTTCAAATCATAGTAAGTTAGAGTGTCAGTCCTCTTGTACTTAAGTCGGCATTCTGCATTTGTTATTAAATTCGGATGCAATTTCTGTGTTTCATCGTCAATAAGAAGGTCCAAGGTATACAGTAAACCTGATGTGAAGCATCGGAATCTAAAACTGGTCTCAC